>NC_142933.1:18523563-18626063 GCF_046866305.1 Octopus bimaculoides
TCAGTGTAATCATAGTTGATACATATTAAACATCAATCAATTTATGATTTTTTCAGATAAAGGAAGCAGCCCTGACGAATTATATAAAGTAACACTTCCAGCTATTCCCGCAGATGAATGTAAAAGAAGGTCTAAAATGAGAATTTCTGATGGAATTCTCTGTGCCGGAGATTTCAATGCAGGTGGAACATCTACTTGCCAGGTATATTATATTGCTATTTTAGCATATAACAATAATGTCTTTAACTGACACATCTGTCTAAATAATGGGTATATTATTAATCTATGCGTGTGGGAACGTAAATTAGTGTGTGTGTGTGTATGTATGTGTGTGTGTGGGGGGGGGGCACGCGCATTAAAACAAAGATATCGGCTCCACAAACCTACCAAGAGGTGAAAAGAAAACTTCATCTTTATAAGTACGGTTCCTTGTTGAATGCATTGAGCAAATGTTTTTGAAATAATCTATGAAAACTACAAACTTGCTTCCGAGAGTTACGCTTTCACGTGATTAGAGAAAAAGAAGAGAACGAAAAGGAGGAGGTAGAAAATGAGGGAAATAGAAACGTCCATGATGTGAGGTAGACTGAGTGTAATTGTAATGCTTAGTTAAAGGGAAGCAGAAGAGAAAGAAAAAGGAGAGAGAAAAAGAAGATAAGGTGAAGAGTGAGGCAGAAAGAGAAAGAAAGAAAAAGAGGGCGAGAGAAGCGTCCGTGACATAAGGTAGAGGGAACGTAATATTTATTACGTGGTTAAAAAAGTTAGTTGACGATAGAGGAAGAGAATTAAAAGTATAACTTTAGCAGCGGAGTGATGTTCTGATGGTGAAGTTAAAGTCAGAGAGAGAGAGACAGACAGAGAGGCGGGGGAGAAATGGTGGTGGTGGTGGTGGTGACTGAATAGTGAAAAGTGCTTTTTTTTTAAAATTGAACTAAATTTTTATATCACCTATTACTCAACGCATACGCACAAGTGCAATTCCATGAAATATTCAACCTTATTTACATGGAAGATTTATGCAATTTGTACAGGATTTTTTTTGGAGAAAATGGGAAAATAAGAGTGAATATTTATTTTATGAGTACTGTGTATTAAGCCTATAAAATTGTACATAAAGTATATAGAGTGTATATATTAAGTGTATAAATTAATCATCGTATTCCAATTTCTTTCACTTTTCAATGAGTAGCAGATGAGCGATTATTTTTCCATACAAGTACAACACAGGCTAAGCTCTCAGGTATTTTGGATAAAGTTTTCGGCAATAACCCAATTGGTTTACCATTAATTCCGTGAAATATTCACGGGTTCCGCTAGTATCTATTAATTTCAGTAATTTTATAAGTATGTCGTTTGTATCTTTGCAGGGTGATTCTGGCGGTCCACTCTATTGTCGAAACAGATATTATCAAACGGTCCTGGCAGGCGTAACATCTTTCGGAAGCAAATGTAACGGCGAGGTCAGTGCTTTCACCGATGTTGGATATTTCCGAGACTGGATCGACAAGAACCTGTAAGAAGTACTTCGATGAAGATGTCTGTTTTGAAGAAACTTCAGCAGAACAACCTCCTCTATGTATCGAGAATGCAATAAATATATAAAATGATTTATCAATTTGTTGTTGTTACAATGGCACTTGGGAGTGTTCAACTATTTCACTGTGTGTATTTTTGTGGTGGATAGTTCCATATTGGAATCATATTATGCCTGCACTTTGTATCTCTTCTGTTGCATTACTATATTACTAGGAAAGGCAGTGAATTTTTACTTTGTTAAATTGGAGATTATAACACTGTTTAGTTGAGTAACCTCAATCACAAATTGGTCATATTACTGTTCCACAAATTGGTTATTATATTTCAAAAGCAAAACGGAAAATTCATCTGAAGACTGTTGAACTATGAGTTGTCATGAAATAACATTGTGAAATCTAAAATATTTGGTATCGCCTTGAGACAATTCAAACTTCACATTGAGAATTGTATTCATTTCTAAGTACACGCACACGCGCATATTTATATACAACAGAGAGAGAGAGAGAGCGATAAATATACACACAGAGTTATACTCATATACGTATCAATATATATGTGTGTGAGAGTGTGTGTGTGTGTGTATATATATATATATATTATTTTGCTTAAAAGAGTTCCAACACTGTCTGTTTTTTATGTTTTATTTATATTCCTGAAGAACTAATGTGGGGTATAGAATATGGAATATACAATATATAATATGATATACAATATACAATATAAAATAAAATAAAATAAAAATGGATGGCACCATGAAAGAAAGTATTGAATGTAGATGAAATATTGAGTGTTCAATATAAAGGATCAAATATATAAATATAAATATATAAAGGCGACTCGAGTTTCAGGGCTATTTCCCTTCGTCATGGCCGGTATGACAGACTTTAACAGTCTGTTAAAGTCTGTCATACCGGCCATGACGAAGGGAAATAGCCCTGAAACTCGAGTCGCCTTTATATATATATATTTATATATTTGATCCTTTATATTGAACACTCAATATTTCATCTACATTCAATACTTTCTTTCATGGTGCCATCCATTTTTATTTTATTTTATATTATATTGTATATCATATTATATATTGTATATTCCATATTCTATACCCCACATTAGTTCTGCAGGAATATAAATAAAACATAAAAAACAGACAGTGTTGGAACTCTTTTAAGCAAAATAATATATTCCTCTATACACAATCATACAAAAACCCCCACCTTTTTTGTATTTATTTTTACTCGCATATATATATATATATATATATATATATATAATAATTTATGTATATATTAATATTATCTCAGTTATTAAAACTTTCGATAATTTAAATACGTTAATAGTTACCAGAGGTAGCAAAATTACACTAAAAAACAAGATATCACAGCCTTCTAACGGTCACTGACCATGTAACATCTCTGCTCGTAAGTTACCCCATTATTTCGCTTTTGTCTTGCTATTACATGTTTTATTATGAACTCCCTGAAGAGTAATAAATGAGGAACCCCAACAGCTCTTTCTTCTTTGTGAAAGGGCTCTCATTTATTTCGAAACATGTGTAGGAATTAAAGGAACTTTTATTGACATGCGTTTTGCTCCATTCATTATTATCCATATATATATATATATATTTATAGAGTGACATGAGTAAAGCACTAAGTTGGCTAGCCAAGTATGGGGTTTGAAACCTAACGCTACATCATATATAATCAAGTGGGAAATAGATGAAAAGTCCACACCATGTCAACGGATGAAAAAAAAAGGTACGGCTGGATTTTAGATCTGAATCTTTTAACGGGTGTAAATATATGGATCTGTTTCTCGTGGTGAATTGGAAAATACCACCGATTCCGAATGAAAAGCTGTGCTGCTGACTCTAGGCCCCTATCCACTCAGTGTTATGCCATAAAGTTATGAGGCTGAACGGATATGAACCTAATTCTTTTCCATTTATTTTTTTGCTTTTTCCGGTGTTTTTAACTTTCAATCTTTTAAAACTGCTTTCTTCTCGCCTTATCTCTTATTCTGTCTTCGTCTTCTGTCTTTTTTTTTTTTGTGAATTCTCCCTATATAGGCAGACAGACGGACGGATGGATGGATGGATAGATTTCATTATAAAGTGCCCTGGCTACAACATCATGTCTCATCGATAGATAATATCGTGATGAAATTTTCGGACAACTGCTTATGATGCGAATGATATCTTCGGTGTTAACTCAACAAAGTTTGCATCGATTGTCACATTTTACTGCTTTTCTTCCATTTCTATTCCTTTTGTACATCAGGTATTTGATTGATATTTCCTGTTCCTGGATTGCAAACGCATACCCTTCAAAGTGGGAGGTGGTAATCTGGCTATTGGTCCATAATAGACTGCTTTGATGATCAATGTCACTATCATCTCGGAGCTTTCTTCTAACATATCCATGCATAGTCTTCTGCACATGTATGCTCATCCTTTCATCTGATGATACATTGCAGTAGAGTTGTGTGACCTCTTTGGACATGTATTTAAGGTTATCCGACAAGGAATGCTGCTCAAGGAGGTGCCTTCAAAGTCTTATGATGTTATCAGCCTCATGTATGCAAACTTGGTCAAGGTATGCACTTTGAAACTTGGTGGTTAAAAGATGTTGCCGAAGGGATATAATACGACATTCAAAGGCATTTTGGATTGATATTAAGCCTCTGCTGTACGAGCGTGCCGTATGAGATTTGGTTCATCATCGAGCAGACAGCACTACTAAAAAATTCGAGGTAATTTTTCGTCAAGCGCGCCATGAAGAAAGTCCCGCGGGTTGCCCATGAATGTTCTAAAGCAAGACACCGAAGGATACCTACTCTAAGTTCTCCTACTTCACAACATTACTTAAGCTATTGCATAAATATTGTTGAACAGTCGTGTTGAAATCTTACAGAACAAGCTATTAGTTGTACCTATCAAATCAATCATTTCCTTTCTTATTAATAACACTAAAGAATATCAAATACACTCAACCATCATACACAATTGCGTGATTTTATCATGCACACATGACGCACAAACATACTTAGAGCATTCAATTCATCAACATAGCAATGTCATTTGTTATACTATTCGTAATGCATTACGACATTTGTAGTATATCTCCAACCGCTGTCATCTTCACTAATTCTCATACTCTACCCTATTTCTCTATCACTTTTTCCGAAACCTTCACATGCAGAGACATGTACACATACATATTACTGTGTTGATCGTCTGTCTTCATACGATTACCACAAACCTTGTTTTTGGCGCTCATTGTAATCCCTTCATCATATAACCCGATCCTCGGACGTAGCAGAAAATTGACAAAATTAGATGGGTGTACTTTTTTTTTTTTTTAACCCAGTCAAATTGTTTACTCATGAAAGAATGCTATTTTACCAATGCAAACTAAACCGACCGACTACCAATGTAGAATTACTGGTACTAGTTACGAATGGTTGTACTAACTATAGCCGGAATTGATAAGAAGGAACATTTTGTTGGGATTCGAAGAGACTAAAATTAAAGACGGCCAACAATACGAGGCTAACTTGATACAGAAAGATTTTGTGTCATGTCCAAAAGATATGGAACGACGAAGATGAATGTCTCTGACAGAATTATAGTTTAATCCAATTAATTAAATAGTTGATTTTATATGAACTTAAATCTGAACCTTTATCAAAACACACACACAAGAAAATTCACCTAAAGATATATAATTCTAAAAATACATTCTCGGATTCTTCAATGACATAAACAAAATTCATACAGCAACATACTAATTCAATAAGCCACAATAAATTCCATCGTGGTAAGTAGCTTGCTTACCAACCACATGGTTCCGGGTTCAGTCCAACTACGTGGCACCTTCGGCAAGTGTCTTCTACTATAGCCTCGGGCCGACCAAAGCCTTGAGTGGATTTGGTAGACGGAAACTGAAAGAAGCCCGTCGTATATATGTATGTGTATGTGTGTCTGTGTTTGTCTCCCCACCATCGCTTGACAACCGATGCTGGTGTGTTTACGTCCCCCGTAACTTAGCGGTTCGGCAAAAAGAGACCGATAGAATAAGTACTAGGCTTACAAAGAATAAGTCCTGGGGTCGATTTGCTCGATTAAAGGCGGTACTCCAGCATGGCCGCAGTCAAATGACTGAAACAAGTAAAAGAGTAAGCCCGAAAATCTTTCATTCGTGATCAAAAGAAGACTCAAAACACTTTAACAAAAACCACTCAACCATAAAATACTATTTACAAAATGAGTCCGGTATATGTGGGTTCTTTGTTTGGTTTTGCTTTATGATTTTTTGTGGGGGGGGGGGGGGTTCAGTCACCGTGTTGAAGAACAATATTTCTATACTCTTTTACTTGTTTCAGTCATTTGACTGTGGCCATGCTGGAGCACCGCTTTTAGTCGAGCACATCGACCCCAGGACTTATTCTTTGTAAGCCTAGTACTTATTCCATTAGTATCTTTTGTCGAACCACTATATTACGGGTACGTAAACACACCAGCATCGGTTCTCAAGCGATGTTGGGGGGACAAACACAGACACACAAACATATACACACACACATATATATATATATATATACGACGGGCTTCTTTCAGTTTCCGTCTATCAAATCCACTCACAAAGTTTTAGTCGGCCCGAGGCTATAGTAGAAGACACTTGCCCAAGGTGCCACGCAGTGGAACTAAAACCGGAACCATGTGGTTGGTAAGCAAGCTAGTTACCACACAGCCAAATGAAAAAAAATATTTAAAAAACGACATAACGTGTATTGAATGTAAAAACAAACATGAGACAAACAGAAAGGCCATAACCCTTCATCGGTTATCGACCAATGGTACTTTTCAGTTTCGCACCTTTAACGATAAGACTGAATGCTTCCCAATTGGCAGTGCCTGCAAAAAAGAAGGTTTTCTTGCGCGGAATTATGGACAAGAGCAAAGAAAACGAAACAAAACAAGCAAAATGATACTGTGATTTAGGACGGCGGACGAGGACAAACAGTTGAACAAAATACAGCCTCCGAGCCAATGAAACGGGAATAGTGGGTATGGGTTAGGGTTAGGGTTAGAAAATGTTTTGAACGATGGAGAACAGAGAAAGAATTTGTGAGTGATCAACTAAGGGACTAGTCTAAGAAAGGAAGGGGAAAAAAAGGAATCGGCCGCTGGTCACCTAACAACAGCAGGTAGAGAAGGAGCGACAGAAAAAAGAAGCGGGAAGAGGATGAAGGGAAAGGAGAAAGGCTAGGAAAACAAGAGTGAGAAAGTCTAGGAATAGAAAGAGGAGAGAGAAAGAGAGTAAGTAGAAAGGCTAGAATAGAAGTGAGAACCCTAACCCTAACTCTAGAATCCGTACTCTAAAATTGTTACACACATAGATACGCACAGCATTATTTATTATATAAACAATATGCGTATAAATTACGATTAAACCGGATGAAATATGTCACAGGGAATAACATTTTTATGATCGGCAGGCAGTAACTCTATTCAGCTGAATAGACGTCAGTCATTGGTTGAAATTACAGAAATACGACAACTTTAACATGAAATAACTTGCGATGTAGGTTTTTTTGTTAAGAAGACTAAGAGTAAAAGATGTTTTATATGACACATTCTACCAGTGTCCCAAGTTTCAAAGTGTTTCGTTAAGAAAATACTGGTGCCCCCGTTTTGAACAAGATCCAATTTGGGACTGGCCAGCTCAAGAACAAGTCTAAGAAAGAAAGAAAAGCAGGAATTGGCCAATCATGTGGCAGCAGCAGGCAGAGAGAGGAAGCGACAGAGAAAAAAGGAGGAGTGGATGAAAGGGAAGGTGAAAGGCTAGGAATACATGAGGGAGAAAAAGTAAGAATATAAGAGGAAGAAAGGCTAGGAGTACAAGAGGCAGAGAGAGAGAAGGAGTAAGTAGGAAGGCTAGAATAGAAGTGGCAGGGTGAGAGAAAGAAAGAGGGAAAGAATGAAGGCAAGAGAGAAAGTGTAAGAGTCACACGGGTTTATAAAAAAACTTACTTGTTAATACAAATTCGGTTGTGTTGCGTTCCATTGCTTGATAAACAAAAGAATACATAAACAAACGACATAACGTATATTGAATGTAAAAACAGACGTGAGACAAACAGAAAAGTCCATAATCCTGACCCAGTTTATATATATATTTCTTTATTGCCCACAGGGGGTTAAACAGAGAGGACAAACAAGGACAGAGAAAGGGATGAAGTCGATTACATAGACCTCAGTGTGTAACTGGTTCTTATTTAATCGACCCCGAAGGGATGAAAGGCAAAGTTGGCCTTGGCGGAATTTGAACTCAGAGCGTAATGGCATGTATGTGTGCGTGTGTAGGGCGGCGCAGCAAGCTGGCAGAATCTTCAGTACGCTGGATGAGTTTCACATTGTCTATTTGGAGAATGTTTTTCTCGTGACAGTTTCTGCTGCAAAAGTGTTTCTACGTCTATGTATGTATGAACGAGTTAAATATAATTTACATGCACACACATATATACACATACTCTCGTACTTTTATGTGGAGCAACATTTCTATATATTAATAGCTAAAGCTACCGATACTTATTTGATCCTGGGCCATCATTTGTTTCATTTAGTCAGTTATACATGGCGCAGAGGGCTCCTTTTCCTTTCTGGATACAACACACCACCTCCTGACTCATAAGTACCTTCAGCGGAATTCGTTTTAGGCTTCAGAGATGTAATCACGACAATTATCCTTTCTGAACTCCATAGCTGTATACTCCTATTGAACTAAGACCACATCAACACCTCTTACAGACACGCAGACTACTCATAACATTACTATCAACACAAATTTCTTAACGCTATAGTCCATGCTACAATATTTACTCAGATACCACCACGAAAGATGGTGTCCGCACGATCTTAGACTCAAATATCTCGCTTAGACACTTAACGCTTACATCCATACATATTTATCTAAATACACTTGCGTCCTCTGTCACTTTCAAAACTCCTTGAATTACCAACGACTCTTCAATCATATCTCTTCCAGCATCAATACATCTATCTCACTTCACCCAAAAATCATCACCCTTATTAAGTTCAATGCTTACAATTCCTCCCATACAGTCGCTGTCGGTACAGAAATCAAATCTCACAATCTTTAATTCCACATTAATGGTTTCATCATCTAAATACATCTTTGACTGACACACGAACTGCAAACGTCCTCGATTTTTTTGTCACCTCTAAATTTAGCTTCCAACAGATCATAACCCTGTGCAACTACTGGGTTTTCCAACAACTACCTCACCACAACTATCTACCATACAGTCATATATGCACACCGTCCCCCACTTCTCAGGACCTATAGCACATCAAGTTAGCTTAGTAATTGCTGTGGCAGTTCTTGCTCTCAAAAAGTTCTGACATGAGCAAAGCTTCTGTTGATATCTGGCAGACTGAGTCCAAGGTAGGAAGTTTTACTACAAATTGTTCATCTATGGATTCAATTCATTTCTCCTCTCTTGGTTTTGTAAGACCAACGGCTCAGTTTTGTCATTTACACTCTTCTTGCCATCAACTTCAGCGATATGTCCTTCATTTCTCTCAAAACTTCTGTACTCAAGCATCATCCACATGTTAGCCTGGTATTACACACGGACTCTGCAATCACTTCTTGGACAGAAACCTGAGAAATATCTTATATCATGTCAATCTTGTCTTTTTAACAGCAAAAAGAATTCATATACCAAAACATAGCGACTCACCACTCCTACTTACGCCCCCCCCCCCCAATGAACATCACACAAATAGAATTTTCTTGATCGTTTCAAATCTTCAACATCACTGTTGGTCTCTCGACAGATACATATTACAAACAAATGAAAGACTGCATTAAAAAGCCAGGCCTTTTTCTTCTTGACAAAATATACTCAAGACCCCATCATACACTAACCTTCTACAAAGCTCTCATAACACCCACATTGGAATACTGCTCCCATCTCTACTGTCTTGGCTACATTTACCCAGATACCACTAGAAAAGCACTCGATTGACTGGATGAAGTGTTTTACCCACATACTTGTCTCTGATCTACAGATGTGCTGGCTACTCCTTCTGCTTTCTCTAAAGTTCTGCTCCTTGGAGTTGGATGGGTTCATTCCACTTGTAGATACTCCCAACCAACTTGTGAGTCTCCACCTTCCAGGCCCCACAATAATACTATAACCAGTTAAACTGTCACACATTTGTGAACCGTATTCCTGTGTTGGTCATACGTTTGCCTTAAAGGGGGCCAGTAGTTGTTCAGTGTTATATAGCATCAAAATCTGAAACAAGGATTTTGACTTTTGGAAG
The DNA here is from genome assembly GCF_046866305.1 of Octopus bimaculoides. Classification (NCBI taxonomy): domain Eukaryota; kingdom Metazoa; phylum Mollusca; class Cephalopoda; order Octopoda; family Octopodidae; genus Octopus; species Octopus bimaculoides. The sequence continues at coordinate 18,533,459 of NC_142933.1, forward strand.
TCAAGGATGTCTTGGATATGGGGACATCACAAGAATTAGGAGAGACTGTGAGGCTTAACATTTACAGAGATTGAAAGTTTAAGATGTAAGTAGGTTGTGGTTGTATATTGAAATATCTTCATTTCAAGATGTGTTCCAAGATATCTGGGATGACACCTGTTATAACCTTTGTTTTAAAGGTATGAAGGTGGGTCTGTATTAGAATTAGTGAGTCATACTAGAGTGTATAGTATATGAATACTTTTAACAGGAAATACATGCTGCAAAACTATTTTCTTTCAGAAGGTTTTTCATGTAGATATAACCAAAATCTTTGCTAGCGTCAAGAGCAATTATATTGAGTTTCAAAGACCAGAGACCATTAGTGAGAGGATGGACAACTTTGAAAGTGGTGAAATAAAATTACCAATTCAACAATGTAAAAAATAAAAGCAAATAAGAGTTGACAAACTGTTATTTAGCATATTTAAAAATAAAATTACTGGTATCATTATTTCATTCTTAACTAAAGACATGATATAAAACGGTTATCTTTCAAACCAAACAAATAAAAATAAGTGTTTACTATACAATCAGAATATCTGAAAGAACAAAGACCACTTCAATAACAATGAGAGAATAGGTTCAAGTACATCGGTTATATTGTAGAAGAGGTAGTTTCACAAATTTTACAGTTGTTACAAGGTAAAGAATTTGTGGGTTGGTCAGAGGGAGTTATAGAGATTATAGAAAATGAATAATGAAAGAATCAGGAATAACCTGTATTTAATTAAGTTGTATACAAGAAAGTTTATTTCAATAGAAATGAAAGAAAAGTTCAAATATATCAATAATACTGCTTCTCAGTTGTACCAGGACATATTTTCATCTCTCAGTTTATATTTTGTAGATTTCTCTACAGATGTTTCACACAGTTATGATTATTTTCCCAATATGAGTCTTCTTATGTCTTGTTAAGGAAATATTTCGAGAAAATGCTTTCTCGCAAATGTCACATTTGTATGGTTTTTCACCACTATGAGTATATTTATGAGCTGAGAGGTCACAGTTTCTAGGATATTCTTTCCCACAAATGTCACATTTATAAGGTTTTTCACCAGTATGGGTAGATTTATGAACTGAGAGGTCATGATTTCTAGGAAATGCTTTCCCACAAACATCACATTTGTATGGTTTTTCATCAGTATGAGTATACTTATGAACTGAAAGGTCACAGTTTCTAGAGAATGTTTTCCCACAAGTGTCACATTTGTATGGTTTTCCTCCTGTATGACTGTATATATGAACAGAAAGGTCATAGTTTCTAGAAAATGCCTTACCACAAATGTCACAATTATATGGTTTTTCATCAGAATGGACATATTTATGGACTGAAAGATCACTGTTTCTAGGGAATCCTTTCCCACAAATGTCACATTTGAAAGGTTTTTCATCTGTATGACTATATTTATGAAATTGTAATGAACCATTATTAGAAAATGCTCTGTCACAAATGTCACATTTGTATGGTTTTTCACCAGTATGGTTATATCTATGAACTTTTAGTGAACCTTTTTTACAAAACGCCTTATCGCAAACATCACATTTGTACGGCTTTTCACCAGTGTGAGTGTATGTATGAACTGTAAGGTCACGGTTTCTAGCAAATGCTTTTCCACAAACATCACATTTATACGGTTTTTCATCACTATGAGTATATTTATGAATTGAAAGATCACAGTTTCTAGGAAATGCTTTCCCACAAACATCACATTTGTAAGGTTTCTCATCAGTGTGAGTATATTTATGAACTGAAAGGTATCGTTTTCCGGAAAATGCTTTCCCACAAATTTCACATTTGAATGGTTTCTCACCAGTGTGACTATATTTATGAACTGAAAGGTCATGATTTCTAGTAAATGATTTTCCACAAACCTCACAACTATATGGCTTTTCATCTGTATGAGTATATCTATGAATTGTAAGGTCTTGGTTTCTAGAAAAGGCTTTCCCACAAATGTCACAATTGTATGGTTTTTCCCCGGTATGAATATATTTATGAACTGAAAGGTCACAGTTTCTGGGAAATGCTTTTCCACAAATGTCACATTTATATGGTTTCTCATTAGTATGAGTATATTTATGAAATTCTAATGAACCAGTATTAGAAAATGCTTTCCCACAAACACTACAACGATAAGGTTTTTCACCAGTATGTGTATATGTATGACGTTTTAATGAACTGCCTGAAGAAAATACCTTCTCACAAATGTCACATTTGAATGGATTTTCATCTGTATGCGTATTTGTATGAACTGATAATTCATGGATTCTAGGAAATGCCTTGCCACAAATTTGACAAACATGGGGCTTTTCTCCTGTATGAAGAGTTTTGTGTCTTGTTAAACCACAAGCTGCTGTAAATGCTTTCCCACAAAATTCACAAATGTAGGGCTTTTCTCCCATATGAACAGTGCGTACATGAGCAGAAAGATTACTATTTTTCGAAAAAGATTTCCCACAAATTTCACATTGGCTTCGTTTGTCTCCCGTATGAACTGTACATTTATGAGATAATAACTCACTACTCTCAGAGAATGCAGTCCCACAATCCTCACATTGATAGGGTTTTTCTGCTGCATGAATGAGTTTATGAGCATTCAATTCTTCATTAGTTGGAAAAACTTCCCTACAAAATTCACAGTCGTAGTATTTTTCCTCCATCTTAAAACATCTGTGTGCAGACAAAACAAACTCTTTCAAAAAAAATGCTTTCACATTAACATCACACTAGTAAAGATTCTCTAGTGTTTGAACCAATTTTCAAATGCAATGTATTTCCACAATGAAAATTACACATTTTATTGCTGGGCTATCAAATGAAAATATCCCAACAAAATTCCACACTAAAGCATATCTTCTTCAACCGAATCTTACTTGACATTCAGTTTCGATGGCTCACTTGTAATATTTTCTATTAGTTGAGTTGTAATTACGGCCACTCTTATCTTACTTGGCAACCAAAGAAGTTTATCATACTGTTATCCTAAAAACCATCGATAAAAGTAAACATAGTAGTTATCTCAGCCAAGATTGTTGAAAGTATACTCTGAAATAAAAGAAAGGAGGCATTAGTTTACGACCAGTGATAAGCATAGGAATAGGTGTGTGGTTCAGAAGTTTGCACTTCCCAACCACATGGCTTCAGGTTCAGTCCCACTGTGTGGTATTTTCAGCAAGTATCTTCTACTACAGGTCTGAGCTGATCAATGCATTGTAAGTAGAACTGGTAAATAGAAACTGTATGGAAGCCTGTAATACAAACACACACACATGTGGTTGCAATAAAATACACAAGTTAACTTAAAGATTAAGGTTCAGTTTTCACATATGTTAAACTTTCAGTCTCATAAAATGCAATCAAAAAAAGTAGATTTAATATGGACTTGAGATATTACATAGTAACAAGAACAACATAAAGTTGAAATGAACAGAAAACAAATGATTAATATTTCAAATATTTCATTAGATACATTTGAGTAATTACAGATCAGTCCACCACATGGAAGACATGAAGATATAAAACTGACTGTAATGTTATCCTTAAATAACAAAAAGTCATGCTTGAACCGTCCAACCCATGCCAGAATGGAAAACGGATGTTACATGATGATGATGATGATCATCATCGTTTAACGTCCGCTTTCCATGCTAGCATGGGTTGGACGATTTGACTGAGGACTGGTGAAACCGGATGGCAACACCAGGCTCCAGTCTAATTTGGCAGAGTTTCTACAGCTGGATGCCCTTCCTAACGCCAACCACTCAGAGAGTGTAGTGGGTGCTTTTACGTGTCACCCGCACAAAAACGGCCACGCTCGAAATGGTGTCTTTTATGTGCCACCCGCACAAGCCAGTCCAGGGGCACTGGCAACGATCTCGCTCGAAAATCCTACGGGAGCCAGTCAGGCGGTACTGGCAACGGCCACGCTCAAAATGGTGCATCTCATGTGCCACCCGCACAAGAACCAGTCCAGGGGCACTGGCAACGATCTTACTTGGCTTGCCGGGTCATCTCACGCACAGCACATTTCCAAAGGTCTCGGTCAGTAGTCATCGCCTCGGTGAGGCCCAATGTACGAAGGTCTTGCCTCACCACCTCAGCCCAGGTCTTCCTGGGCCTACCTCTTCCACGGGTTCCCTCAACTGTTAGGGTGTGGCACTTTTTCACGCAGCTATCCTCATCCATTCTCACCACATGTCCATACCAGCGCAATCGTCTCTCTTGCACGCCACAACTGATGCTTCTAATGTTCAGCTTTTCTCTCAAGATACTTACACTCTGACGGGTATTCACATTGACATTACACATCCAACGGAGCATACTGGCTTCATTCCTTGCGAGCTTACGTATGTCCTCAGCAGTTACAGCCCATGTTTCACTGCCATGTAGCATGGCTGTTCGTACGCATGCGTCATACAGTCTGCCTTTTACTCTGAGTGAGAGTCCCTTTGTCGCCAGCAGGGGTAAGAGCTCTCTAAACTTTGCCCAGGCTATTCTTATTCTAGCAGCTACACTTTCAGCGCACCCACCCCCACTACTAACTTGGTCGCCCAGATAGCGGAAGCTATCGACTACCTCTAGTTTTTCACCCTGGAATGAGATAGAAGTTGTTTCCTGTTTGTTTACAGTCTTTATTGCACCTGAACATCTGCCACAAACAAAAACTAACTTGCTAGTTAACCTGCCTTTGATGTTGCTGCACCTCTTATGTGTCCATAGCTTGCAGCGGGTACATCTTATAGAGTTACTACCTACTCCTTTTCTACATACTGAGCAGGGCCATCTACCTGAAGGGGTTTGTGTTTTATCTACCTTCCTACTTATTAGGATTTTGGTTTTAGCTAGGTTGACTCTAAGGCCCTTCAGTTCTAGACCTTGCTTCCACACCTGAAACTTCTCCTCTAGTTCTGATAGTGACTCCGCAATTAGGGCAAGGTCATCAGCATAGAGGAGCTCCCAGGGGCAACCTGTCTTGAACTCCTCTGTGATTGCCTGGAGGACTATGATAAATAAGAGGGGGCTGAGGACGGAACCTTGGTGGACCCCTACCTCTACCCGGAATTCATTGCTGTACTCATTTCCAACCCTCACCTTACTGGCAGCATCTCTGTACATGGCTCGCACAGCTCTCACTAACCATTCTTCTATCCCAAGTTTCCTCATTGACCACCAGATAAGGGATCGGGGGACCCTGTCAAAGGCTTTCTCCATGTCAACGAAAGCCAGGTACAGAGGTTTATCCTTAGCTAGGTATTTCTCCTGCAACTGTCTCACTAGAAATAAGGCATCAGTAGTGCTTTTACCTGGCACGAACCCAAACTGCATCTCATCTAAATTGATTCGCTCCCTAATTAGTTGGGCTATGACCCTCTCTGTAACTTTCATAACCTGATCTAACAGCTTGATGCCTCTGTAATTATTTGTATCTAAAGCGTCACCTTTACCTTTGTAGCAGTTGACTATGATGCTGCTACACCAGTCATTGGGTACGACTCCCTCGTGTATCACCTGGTTCGTAATACGGGTGACTAGGCTATAGCCAACACTGCCAGATATTTTGAGCATCTCTGCAGTGATTCCTGATGGGCCGGGGGCTTTCCCAGTCTTCATACTCTTTGATATATATAATATATATATATATATATATATATATATATATATATTATACATATGTATCATACACATACATATCATCATCATCGTTTAACGTCCGCTTTCCATGCTAGCATGGGTTGGACAATTTGACTGAGGACTGGTGAACCAGATGGCTACAGCAGGCTCCAATCTGATCTGGCAGAGTTTCTACAGCTGGATGCCCTTCCTAACACTATACATGTATGTATATATATATATATATATATATATATATACACACATATTATATATATATATATTACACATATATACATACATGTACATATACCATACATATACATATATTATACATACACACACACACACACACATATATATGCATGTATCTACTATAATAATACTCTTGTGCATTTCTCTGTCACAACATATGAATGAGAAAAGAAGGGGTGATTGGCAAACTTGGTAGTGATGGAAGTTCTATGGTGAAAAAAAAATCAAACAGCATTTCAACTCTGCGTGAGTATATGTATGTGTATGTCAAAGGGGGTCATGTGAATGTGTGTCTGTGTGCAATGGAAGTAGGGTGGTGAACATTCAATGCTGAAAAGAAAAATCAAACAGCTTTTCAACTCTGTGAGAGTATATGTGTGTGCGTGTACAAGGGAAGTAGGTGAATGTTTGTATATGTGATTATTTTGTACCTTATTTATATACAGTGGAGGTGCAAGGGCCCAGTGGTTACGGCAGCGGACTCGCAGTCATAAGATCGCGGTTTCAATTCCCAGACCAGGCGTTGTGAGTGTTTATTGAGTGAAAACACCTACAGCTCCACGAGGCTCCGGCAGGGGATGGTGGTGAACCCTTCTGTACTCTTTCACCACAACTTTCTCTCACTCTTACTTCCTGTTTCTGTTGTGCCTGTAATTCAAAGGGCCAGCCTTGTCACACTGTGTCACGTTGAATATCCCCGAGAACTACGTTAAGGGTACACGTGTCTGTGGAGTGCTCAGCCACTTGCACGTTAATTTCACGAGCAGGCTGTTCCGTTGATCGGATCAACTGGAACCCTCAACATTTATATACAAAATACTACAATTAGTTGTCATTTTTGACAGCACGGGGCCAGCTAGTGTATATAAATAGACATTCCCAAATTTGCATGTCACTCCTATAGCAAAACAGTGATATGATGTTTACATTTTCTGCTGATATTACAACTGGTTGCTCTACACTTTTAAGATCAGTGGAATAAAAAAAAAAAAAAAAAAAGACTCTTGCATGACGAACAAGGATTGGACAGAGAAAGAGCATCAAGCGGTAAGATGCTGTCTCAAATAAGTCCCACCTAATCTACAAACTATAAACAATACTTGCTAACAGATCACCCATGTCATTCTCCTTCCTTGTATGTTATATGTATTGTCTTGATATGCTTATCTGCACACACATACATTAAATACACACATACATATATAAGTGGGTACATATGTGTATATGTAAATATACTCCTGTTAATTTTTTTTTAGCTCATCCAATTATTTTTTTTTTTGTTACTGTCATGTGAGTTTCTCTGGTCATCCTTTCTCTCTAGTAATGTCCCCATTCCCACTCCATCTTCCTCACACATTTCAACTTATTGACAACCTTCCGACATGCATCTTATCAATGACCCTGGCCAAAACATTCCAGTTTCCCTTTCACAACACACAACCTTATATGCTACTCCATTTTGCTTTCGCAACTAATAATTTTTCTTTTGTTACGTTTAACTTTATGAACTAGTTCAACCAAGGAGCAAACGGCTGGACCAATGAATTCAAGAACCAATGATCTCAAGATGCACAAAGAAGCATTTCATGACCCATCTTGCAGATTATTGAGAGAGAAGTTCATGTGTTGTAAAATAACAAATTTCTCTGTAAACTCACCCAGTCATCGAGAATGAGGGGTTAACCGTGCGCAACTTCCATTTTGTTCTATGGAATTAAATAATTTATTGCATTTTACCTCACTTTTATTATTACATTTGCCTTCAGCCCACAGGAGTGGCTGTGTGTGTGTGTGTGTTTGTGTTTGTCCCCCCAACATCACTTGACAACCGATGGTGGTATGTTTACGCCCCGTAACTTAGCGGTTCGGCAAAAAGAGACCGATAGAATAAGTCCTGGGGTCGATTTGCTCGACTAAAGGCGGTGCTCCAGCATGGCCGCAGTCAAATGACTGAAACAAGTAAAAGAGAACCCAGATTGAATAATTTCTCAAATTTTAAGGAAAAAACAACAACAACACGTTGAAAGTTCTCTTCCGATCACTGAAGTTAAGCAACGTCAAGTCTAGTTAGTAGTTAGATATGTGACCGCTTGAGAAACCTAAGTGCCACAAGCATTTCACTTCAAATACTGATGCTCTAGCATGGCCACAACGTTTGGGTTGGAACACATAAAAGAATAACAACATGGATCGGAAGACATGATCTGACTAGTTAGACGAATAAAAGTTACACTGCTTTGTAGTTGACCGCTAAATAATAGGACTGAATATATTTTTCACCTCATAAAAATTACCAAGAATTCGCTGGCTGGTGTCAAACGAGAAACAAGATGCTGAGAGATTCGCCACTTAACTATTTCGGCTGTGCGTCACTTAATTTCCTGTTATCCTATTAATTAACCACTCTGAATAATATCCTTTTTTTCTCTTCGCCTAAATAAATATAAAATGTGTTCAAAACTTACATAATAAAAATCAAATAATTTAAATATTCCTGAATTATACCTCATTCAAAAATATACACAGAAATTTTTTTTCTTCCTAAATAAAAACAAAAGTCCTAAGAAAACCGAAACGGAAATTAGGTCATCAGCCAACTGGCCGCAGCACAGAATCAAAAAAATATTCTTCCGCCAACCACTCAACAAATTAATACCATATTGTATAGCTTCTTTACAAGCTGTTTTGTCCTTAACACTAGACTAACTATGATAGAAAAGATCGACGAACACAACTAATAGCGAAGACTTTCCAACCAGTCATCATATCTCAGCATAATTCACCTCTTACTTCACTGTCCTTCTTTTCTGAAGTTATGTGTGATGTGAGGGAATCTGGCTACTGTTTCTCGTATATCGGGCGTACATGTAGCAGATCCCTTGTTCGCTTCTTGCATGTATTATAGGTGGACATAGATATATGTATTATACTAAGGGTTAGATTTATTTGATTAACTTTATCAAAGAAATGATGTAACCAAGTCAATAATTGGGCATCACTTTAGAAATTATTGCATTCTCGACATCCATATTTCTTCATAACGGTATTGTCTGTTGAGGTTTGTTTTAGATCAGAACATTGGCAAGTACATAACAACGTTTAACATCAATACACCATTAAAACATCGTTAACAACAGTAAAATATATCTGGAAGCCAACAAATCTAACAACTGCTTACATTAACAAAATCACACGGAAATTACCTTACCAGAGCACTGTCTTATTTTCTTATTCATTCAACTCTGTACATAGTTAAACAACCAGATCAACACACACATCACTACACTTTCGTTGCGTATGAGTGAGACATTTGGAGAATTTAATCCAACCTTCCAATGAATAATTCTTTTACATATGTAAAAAAGCGAGTGCGCGAACAGGAATAAATTTCACTTCTGGGTGGTGGCGCCTCTTGTGGCCACTTCTGGAAAAATATGTATAATGATGAGTAATCTCCCTTGACTTTTTAAGCAGTGTTTGTGAGAATGAGTTAAGCTATTAGTGGAGACGCAATAGCCCAGTGGTTAGGGCAGCGGACTCGCGGTTTCGATTCCCAGACCGGGCGTTGTGAGTGTTTATTGAGCGAAAACACTTAAAGCTCCACGAGGCTCCGGCAGGGTATGGTGGCAACACAACTTTCTCTCACACTTACTTCCTGTTTCTGTTGTGCCTGTAATTCAAAGGGCCAGCCTTGTCACACTGTGTCACGCTGAATATCCTCGAGAACTACATTAAGGGTACACGTGTCTGTGGAGTGCTCAACCACTTGCACGTTAATTTCACAAGCAGGCTGTTCCGTTGATCGGATCAACCGGAACCCTCGACGTCGTAAGCGACGGAGTGCCAACAACAACAGTTAAGCTATTAAATTCTAAGGCTATCTACCTACTTCACCACGTTCCTTATTCTTATCATATCTATGTACATATAATATTGGACCGTTATGCTGAAAACATACTGAACAAATTATTGGTAGCTCCTAACAAATTTATCGTCTTTGTAATTCCACAGAACATGCGCCAATTGTCAACACTGTTTTAATGGGATACCTAGGTACTACTAAAGCAGCACGGTCCCGAACGCGCAGCCGCATGTCCGCGCCAGCCAGTCTTGAGTGGTCGATCCTAACCCCAACCCTAACCCTAAACACGTATTCATTTGCACACGTGGGTTAGGGATAGGGTTAGTGACAGGGTCAGGGCTAGGATCGACCACTCACGACTAGCTAGCGCGGACGAGTCGACTGCGCGATCGTGCTGCTTTAGTAGCACCGGATACCTATCCCTTTTGTGCATTAAGTGTTTTGTTGTTCAGTCCTGCTCCTTGATTGGAAAAGTATACCTTTCAAAATGGGAGCTAATATAACAATTCTTAAAGGAAGATAAATTCCTCTAGCCAAATATAAGTTACAATTACACCTAATGCTTTCTCGGAACATAGTCAAGCATGACTCTTGATAATTAGTACGCCGTTCTAATGGTTTTCTTTATCTTCTTTCCTGTTGTGCAGCCTCTATGGATGTGTATCGTGGAATATTTTCTGAGGAGCTTCTTTCCTGCTATTATATTATTATTTGTCTCGTGTATGCACATTTGTTCATTTAATACCCATTGATGTTTATCACTGTTGACACAGAAATTTCTGGTGATAGATTTTTTTTGAGGGTGAGCAACATATGGTGGGTTGAGAAGGAGAGTTGCTGATTTAGTGTGGGGAGGTGATCAATGAAACTGTTGATGAAGGTATTAAGGGGTGAAGGGTGGATAATGAGTGAAATGTTTCTTGGTAGTAAGAAAGATCTGCAGTTAGGGAGGCAATGAGGGTATCCTGGGGGGCAGCCAGTGGAAGAAAGGACCTTGTTGAGCATATAATAATATATATAGATGTATACACACACACACACACACAAACATGCAGCTAAACCAGAACTCAAAGTTTTGCCAATCAAAGCATGTCTTCTTCAGAACCTCATATCAGTTATTCTAATCTTTTTACAATCACATCCATGAGAGCAACCTTTTCCACTTTGCCCCATATATACTTGAGTGTCTAGCTTCTGCAAGATCCACACACACGTATGTGTATATACAGTCATACATATAACAATTTAGTAATATGAATTTCAGACATCATAAACATCATTGATACACATGAAATACTGAGAGACAGGACAGAAGTTAATCCATTATATATATATGACAAGAATGAACTTTAAACCCACGGTCTTTATCTCTCTGGTGTATGATCTTTTATATGAAAATGACTGTGACCTAATGAGTCACACCAAACAAGGCTTATAAAATTTAATTAGTGTGTTTAAGATTACATGATATCTATTTGGCCTCACATTGAAGATTTTGAGCTCAACAGTTAAGAATGCTGAAATCATCATCATCGTTTAACGTCCGCTTTCCATGCTAGCATGGGTTGGACGATTTGACTGAGGACTGGCAAGCCAGAAGGCTGCACCAGGTTCCAATCTGATCTGGCAGATTTTCTACAGCTGGATGCCCTTCCTAACGCCAACCACTCTGAGAGTGTAGTGGGTGCTTTTACATGCCACTGGCACGAGGGCCAGTCACATGGTACTGGCAATGGCCACGCCCAAAAAGGTGTTTTTCACATGCCACCTGCACGGGAGCCAGTCTAGCAGCACTGGTACGACCTCGCTCGAATGATTTTCTAACATGCCACCAGCACAAGTGCTAGAAGGCAACGCTAAAGAAAATTTCATAAAAATTAAATTAAAATCAATAACATTGCATGAGTTTCTCATTCCTTCTTTAAGTGTTCTTTTTGCACAAAAGCATGCACATCTCACACCAGTATGAGTCTATATGGGTAAGGCGTGTGTGTTGGCACTCCGTCGCTTATGGCGTCAAGGGTTCCAGTTGATCCGATCAACGGAACAGCCTGCTCGTGAAATTAACGTGCAAGTGGCTGAGCACTCCACAAAGACGTGTACCTTTAACGTAGTTCTCGGGGATATTCAGTGTGACACAGTATGACACGGCTGACCCTTTGAATTACAGGCACAACAGAAACAGGAAGTAAGAGTGAGAGAAAGTTGTGGTGGAAGAAGAGTACAGCAGGGTTCGCCACCAACCCCTGCTGGAGCCTCGTGGAGCTTTTTAGGTGTTTTCGCTCAATAAACACTTACAACGCCTGGTCTGGGAATTGAAACTGCAAGTCCGCTGCCCTAACCACTGGACCATTGCGACACCACATGGGTAAGGCATACATGAACTAATACAATTTTATTTTGAATGACTAGTTTCAATGCAATATCTGTCAAGAAATCTGCAAGTCACGAGGAGTTGAAGCAGCAATTTCAACATTCATAATTAATAAGTGGAAAAGGGAGCCAATGCTGCAGTATATGTGAACATGTGCAGGAGTGGCTCTGTGGTAAGAAGCTTGCTTCCCAACCACATGGTTCTGAGTTCAGTCCCACTGCATGGCACCTTGGGCAAGTGTCTACTATAGCCTCAGGCTGACTGAAGCTTTGTGACTGAATTTGGTAGATGGAAACTGAAAGAGGCCCATCATATATATATGTATTTGTGTCTGTGTTTGCTCCCCCCAGCCACCATTGCTTGATAACCGATGTTGGTGTGTTTACGTCGCTGTAACTTAGCAGTTCAGCAAATAGAATAAGTACTAGGCTAAAATTCTGCTACCAGGGAAGCATCCCTTTGAACAACGCCCAAATGCATGAAGAAGTCACCCAGTGATTGTCCAAGACAGTGGTTCTTAAATATTTTATTGTTTTGTTTTGTTTTTTATTTTTTTTATAACACCGAAGTGGCAAGTGAGCTATCATGACTAAACTAACTTAGCATGGATGTTAATTTATATATTCTACACTTACACTTAAGCTTTGACTGTAAAATGATAAATTAATAAACAAAAGTGATAAATTTACTTTAGGCATTGCAAGTTAATGACTTCCCTGTGTCTGATGAGATCTCATTTTCTTTTAATAACCTTACTAGTTTTATACATCAAGAAGTGTCAATGTATTTTAAAATACATTGTTAAAGTAGGGGTAGACCCTGAAACACTAATGTAAGAATAACATTTGAACAGCATGTTTTCTGTAGAATAAAGATTCTAGTATTACAGAATTAATTCTAACCTCGGGAATGGGTCTTGAGAATTGAAATCTGTATAATAAACAAAAAACTGTGTTCAAGAATACAGGGCATGTCGGAGAGCAACCTGATATCTTCCATGGTGTACAGGGAGTTGGTACCAGAAATGAATAGCGAACTAGGTTCCTGGAGTTCTGTGATGCAAATAACCTACTGATCTGCAACACCAACTTCAGGAAGCCAGATAGCCACCTGATAACCTATCAATCAGGTGACTCTGCTAGCCAGATTGATTTCATTCTCGCCAGACAGCTCTTAAATACAAGGACCCTCTCTGGTGAAGAATGTATCCCCCAGCATAAACTAGTTATTAGTGACTTTAGACTCGAAGCCAGAAGGATGCCAAAAAGCAGACCAATCTGGAAAAGAAGGACTTGGAAGCTTAAGAAACCTTTACATGGTCAGAGATTTAGGGATATTCTTACCAAGAAATTTGATGATAGGGAGGAGGGGCTACAGTTCAGTGACAGAGAAGGCAACTGGGAATTCCTGCAAGAGAGCTTGCTGAGCCCCACAGACCAAATCTGTGGCTGGTGCAAAGTCCCTTCCAGACCTAGGGTAACGTAGACAGGGCCATTAGAGCAAAGAAACAGGCCTAGAAGTACCCTGGTAGATGTAATATGGCCAATTATATCAAAGTTATACTGCATATTGGTCAAACTTATCTCCTGTTATCAGCTGTGAACACAATCCAAAAGTAGCTTTTAAATTCTTTAGATTTTGCTTCACTATCAAACCTTTATTTTTTTACCTTTGCTTCAGCTCGGAATGGATTTATTGTATACAATGGCACCCAGGTAGTTGACTCAAGAAAATTATGAATCAAAGATATCTTTTCCTCTGATACATCGTAATGTAATGCTAGATGTTCCATAGAGGGCTTTATAGGTAAGTCTCTAAGATTTATGGTTGGAAGGGAAAAATATAGAAGCAGGTTATCAGACACATTGATATGAAAAATGAAGGATGGGAAAGTTATTTTGGGGGATATCAAAAGAACAAACCAGAAAAGATTATAAAGATTAAATTGTTGGCATTTAAAACTACTTTAATAACAATGAGATACAAAATTTCAAACGTCAGTTACATCATTTCTCAACAATGATAACAAGAAGCCTATTTTTATTTTCGTTCTTTCTAAAATTTTTTTTTTTGTTAGTTTACTTTGATGTCAATTTGATTTTAGCCATTGTTTCCATATCTACAATTTATATAAGAACTAGGCCATCAGTATACTAGAGTTCTCATGAACAGCCAGTTTTGTCTTGGAGAATTATAATAAACTTAAGGTGGGTGGTCACTGACAGATCCTCATCGTCTTCACCTTGGTGACTGAACGTTTGAAGATGGGTTGAACTGTTCTCACAGTACAGCAAGAAGACATGACCCAGCTACCAGATTATAACCCCCTTTTATTATCATTCTTAGCACTCTCTTACCATTCCCTCTTTTAACACCTTTTATTCAAATTATTCTGTTTCTTCTATCATACTTTCAGTTCTTTTGCCCTCTCACCCTTGTTCATGCTCTATCTGTTCTTTCCAGCCTCTTAGTCAAGCTGCCTTGAATAATAATAATAATAATAATGAAATTACTGTGTGTAGTGCTCAGGCGCACTACAACTTATCAAAGGTGCATATATAGTACATAGAATTATGTACAAATGTCAGGAAAGTGAACAGTGTATGAATCATGATATACATGTCTGCATACATATGGAGGGAGGATATCAGGTGCAGTGTTGACGAATTTCAGGAAGCATGGCGGTTTTAAAGGAAGCAATGTCTTAGCAACTAACAACTAATGAAGGTAGTTTGTTCCATGCTTCAGCAACTCCGAGTGTGAAAAAAATGTTTGCAAAAGTCATAGGAGCTGTGCTGTTTTCTGACTTTGGAGGCATGCCCACATGTGATAGATACATGGAATTCAAAAAGGTGCTCAAGGTTGTTGTTGGAAAGATGGTGGATAATCTTGTGGGCGTCTACCAAGTCAGTTGCCAGACATCAGAGCTTCAATGTATCTATGCCCAGGGAAACAAGGCGTTCAGAGTATGGTAGATGCCTGATGGAAAGTATTCAGTTGGTTGCATGTCTCTGAACAGTTTCCAGGGTGTCAATGTTCTGAGCAAGATAGGGGTTCCAGACTGGTGATTCAAATTCCAAGTGTGGCCACACCATAGCCATATAGATAGCTGGAGAGTGGTAGAGCAGTAAGGACTATTAAGCTTTGCAGGATATAAAGTAGCCTTACCAGAGCTGGTGTCAAGATATAATGGGTCTACTGTACTGCTATACATTATATACATACTATTGTTAGGAAGGACATCCAGCCATAGAAACCATGCCAAATTGAATATGTAAGTGAGATATATACCTCCAACATACTTAAGAAGGAAGTATATCTGAAGAACTGAATAAAATCCATTGGTCATGACAGTTACTTTCCTATAAATTCTAGTTGAAATGAAAACTATATACAGATGTTTTAGAACTTTTAGAAAAATAATTCCTAGGTAGCTGACATAGGTGCAAAATGATATGGTAGGCATTTTCTCATCTGTGAATTTGCTTCTGCATTTTAAATAAATACAACCAATGAAATATTTTCCCAAATTTCAGTGTTAGTGCACTTCTCCAAAATGGACATTATTTTTATGAGTTTTTAAGTGATTATAAACATAGAATGTTTTCCCACAAATATCACAATGATATGGTTTTTCACCAGTATGACTATATTCATGAACTGAAAGATCCCGGTTTCTAGAGAACGCTTTCCCACAAATTTCACACTGGTATGGCCTTTCACCAGTATGAACACGTTTATGACTGGTTAAGTTACTGTAATCAGAAAATGCGGTCCCACAGATTTCACAAATATAAGGTTTTAATCCAGTGTGAAGAATTCGATGTCTTTTTAAGCTAAATCCTCTAGAAAATGCTTTTCCACAAACTTCACAAGTGTATGGTTTTTCGCCTGTGTGTACTCGTTTATGTTTTTTTAAGATTGTCATTTTAGTAAATGTGTGCCCACAAACTTCACAATGGTAGGGCCTTTCTCCTGTGTGAAGGTAGCTATGATATTTTAATGATGATTGTCTAGAAAAAATTTTTTCACAAACATTGCACTTGTAAGGCTTTTCTCCAATATGAACAGTACGTATATGAGTTGATACACAACCTTTTAGAGAAAATGATTTTCCACAAATTTCACAGTGGTACGGTCTTTCTGTTGCATGAATTGCACGTTTATGAGATGATAAGTTAGAATTTTTAGAAAATGATTTACCACAAATTTCACAGTGCTTACGTTTGTCTCCTACTTGAAAAGCACATTTATGTGATAATAATTCATTACTCAGAGTAAATGCTTCCCCACAATCCTCACATCGATAAGGTCTTTCCCTTGAGTGAATGAGCTTATGAGCATTCAATGCTTGACTGGTAGAAAGAAACTTATTACAAAATTCACAGTAGTATATTTCCTCCATCTTAACACATTCACATGCAGACAAACTACTCTTTTGAAAAACTGTTTTCACATAAACTTCACACCAGAAAAGTGTATCAGGTATTTAAATCATGTTAAATATAGCAATTTTTCAAAATATTGATGAATTATGAACACATTTACAAACACAAAAGAAATTTCAATAAAAATACAAATGTTCCAACAAGTTTCACACTGAACTATATCTTCTCTATCTAAATCTCTTGGTGTTTACTTCAGAGGACTCATTTGTAATATTTTGTGTCAGTTTAAATTGAAAATTTGGTCACAGTTATCTTACTATTCAGCTCAGGATGTTTAGCACATTTTTAATCTAAAAAAAGAAAAATGCTGATGAATGTTACAGAGTTTATTTCAACTAAGTCTGTTGAATCCTTCTGGTAGAAAATTTTCCAACTTAATGGGATAACCTGAAATGAAAGAAAACAAATATTAATTTGTGATCAACAAAAGCCCTAACAGTGATAATTTTACTAGTGTGACAGCTGAACTGTGTGTGTAAACTCTAAATATGTAAATACACCTAGTAATTCTCTTCATGCATACACACAAAAATAATAACACAGAAGGTTATCCTAGTGCGTTTCAGCTTGTAGTCTAGACCTAGCTCCCTCAGATTATTACTTGTTCCAATCTATGGTTCACTTCCTACACTCATGATGCTTCAATAACCAAGAGGAAGTGGAAGCTTCAGTGAAGGAGTTTTTCGTCACAAAGACCAAAAACTGGGGATCTTTTTTAAAACGGGGGCCACATTTTTCATTAACGAAACACTTTGAAACTTGGAACACTGGTAGAATGTGTCATATAAAACATCTTTTTCTCTTAGTCTTCTTAAAAAAAAAGAAATCCATAACTTATTCCATGTTAAAGTTGTCGTATTTCTGTAATTTCAACCAATCACTGACGTCCATTCAGCCGATATACATTAAGTGCCGACTACATAAACAAACGATTCTGAAACAATTAACCCTAACCCTAGGGTTAGGGTTAGGGTTAAAGCAAATTTAAAATGAAAAAAGCAAATAAAACGAAGGTATGGAGATTAAATACGCTTTATATCGCTTAATCAGCCAAAGGAGTAAATATAAACAACTGAATACTTGTCAGTGATTGGTTGAAATTATCGAAATAAGACCATTTTTTACATGAAATAAATTCGAATACAAAAATTTTTTCCTGTTCTATAACACAAAATAAATAAGTATACGAAGTTTGAAAGTCTTTCGGTACCAAAAACACTACGTAAAACATTAATGAAAAATGTGGCCCCCGTTTTAAAATAGATCCAAAACTGGCATCATTGTGGGATAAAAAAACTGGTAAAAAAAAAAAAAAAAAAAAGGCTTCATATGGTGCAACAAGGTGGCCTCTACTTTGAAAGCTAGGCTGCTTTTGTTGTAACTTGATGAATAAAGCAAATAAGCAAAATATTGCAAACTTTTGACTCAATCTTGTGATTAAGTTGAGAATGAAGACATGACATGAAAACTAGTTTAGCCATTACAAGTAAGTTCTGATTTCTGTTTTGATCTAAATAGCAATTTGCTGAAAGTTCTCTATATGAGAAGAAAGGATTAGAGGAAGCAGTTAGTTGTCACCCGATGAGTTTTAAAGTTAGAAATAAGTGGCAGGTGAATGGGTGAAATTAAACACTTAAAAAGCTGTTTTATTTTATTCCTTTTGACAAAATACTACCTCTGTTGTTAAAACTATAGGAATCTGAAGAAATATTTTGAGGAAAAAGGAGCGATGTGCCATTTCGAAATGTTCGGCCGAAAAGCGTTAATGTTTCCACTTTCAATTTGTGATCACAAACCAAAAAAAAAAATACCAATTTTATTAAGTTTAAGTTTTATATCTTGTAGGGAGAGTATAAGAGGGAAAGTAAAATTGAATTGACAGGCGAAGAGTGTATTAATCTATACTATATTCGATATATCTCTACATACAACACAAAAAGGAAATATGGATGTCGCCAGTGTTATGGGAAAGACATTAAGCTGCATCCGGTGGTGAAACTCGAGTTTAGGATTTAGGGTGAGTGTGGAGTTTTTCTTTGGTCACCACTAACGTCAGGTCTTCTCAGACCTAAGACGGTTGTACATGTTAAAAGCCTTAATTGCGAGTAAAATAACAGATGGTTTTGTGGCTTAAATATAAAGTATTCGGAACAGAGTAAACTCTTAGATGTTTCACACAAGCCAACCGTTTTGTGGATGCGTCCTGATATCACGTGGATAAATACTTTCCCCTAAGGGGTCAAGCAAGGGAGAGCAGAGACTAACCGTGTAAACTGTAAATAAATGGTAAAAGGCAACAATAAATCATTGCTGTATCTTTCCCAAGAAAAATTATAAATCTTCAGGCTTTGGTATTAAGGTCCGACGTCTGTAAGCATGGTACATAACAAGAGAAAGGATGTGGAGAATGCAATAATTCTTATATTAACAATCAATTAGCAAGTCTGTTAGGTGCGTCGCTAATAAAGTTAACTAATAGACTAAGCTTAGTCGGTAGTTTAGCTTCAAACTTCATTAAACGGTTTTACTTTTTACAACATTTTTATATCCGCCGAAAGTATTTCTTTACACAGTAATGCAACAGAAGATGAAGATGAAAATTACGCCCTTCACAAACATGTCACACCAGCTTAAAACGCTTACATCAATGATCGAGATATGACAGCATCACCAAAGTCATCCGGTTAGTGTCCAAGAATATATTTTGTTCAAATTATTTATTTATATATTTTGATCATTGATCTAAGTGGTTTTAAAGAGTATATATATGACACGAAGAATAGCTACTTTGAGCTTTATTCGCTGTTAAATTTTCCTTAAGAAATTCTGTAACTTTTTTACTCGCATCTTAAATAGATGAACGCAAAGAGTATTAAATGAATGATAGAGCATTAAATGAGAAAGAGAAATATAAAAAGCAAATCTACAATATCCAAATCTGGATTTATTCTAAATTTAACAAGACTTAAATAATTTTGTAATCTAACGCTTCTAACAACAGCCTACATGAATATCACACAAAATTTACCTTACCAGAGCAGTCTTCTTCCTTCTTCAGCAATGTATATAGTTAACACACACAAACCACCACACCTTAGTAATATGTATGTACATTGCAGAGGTGGCGCCGCTTTCGTTAGCATCTGGGACAATATAAATGAAGAGTGACCTCCCTTCATTTAAGGGACATGTATTTCTAATTTCATATTTTGGCACAAGGCCTACAATTTGGCTGTAGGATATAAGTCGATTCCATCGACCTCAGTACCCAGCTGGTACTTATTTTACCGACCCGGGATGGAGGGAAGGCAAAGACCGCGGCGGAATTGAGCTCAGAGTATAAAGACAAACAAAATGTCGCTAAGCATTTTGTCCGGCGGGTTAACGATTCTGCTAGCTCGCCGCCTTAAATGTTTTTATATTAGAATTGTTGCACTCTTAAGCACGACACTTTAGATTCTCAGCCTACTTTACGGTATTTTTTCCCCTTATGTAGTTGTTGGCACTCCATCGCTTACGACGTCGAGGGTTCCAGTTGTTTCGACCAACGGAACAACCTGCTCGTGAAATTAACGTGCAAATGGCTGAGCACTCCACAGATACGTGTACCCTTAACGTAGTTCTCGGGGATATTCAGCGTGACAAGGCTGACCCTTTAAATTACAGGCACAACATAAACAGGAAGTAAGAGAAAGTTGTGGTGAAAGAGTACTGCAGGATTCGCCACCATCCCCTGCCGGAGCCTCGTGGAGCTTTAAGTGCTTTCGCTCAATAAACACTCACAACGCTCGGTCTGGGAATCGAAGCCGCGAGTCCGCTGCCCTAACCACTGGGCCATTGCGCCTCCACCCCTTATGTAGGAAGTACTTTCAAAATAACTTTTGGTAACACCTACTAAATTCACTGTCTCCTCAAATACGACCAACCACCAAACTCAGTACCATTCATAAAGCACATGCACATGGTAATTTCCTATTTGACGTTCGTAAAATCATAATAATCCAAAAAGTTTATTTCAATAAAACATTTCATTGTTATGAGTGGTACACACTGGAAACAGCGAGTAAAAAGTGAGGGAAAGAGTTAGACTTATTTTGAAGAGAGTTTCGCTCTGGGCACATGTGAGAATCAATCAACAATCCACGGCGGGCACACCAGTCAATACAAGTCGCTGAATCTGACAAAAATCGAACCAGTGTCGTAAGTGTATGCCTTTCATTGATTATCTGCTGGTCTGTATTTCGTTGGAATTCACAATAAAACTGGGTGCAGCAGGTGAAAACTAGTGATCTCTGAGATCGTTTTTAAAATGTTACCGAAAGTAGATGCCTTGCTTATTACAAAGGATATTCTTAATTGAAAGTTTGAAGATCTAATTAGTGATACTAGAAATGGCAAAATAGCTCATTACTAGATGAAACCAATATGTCAAACTAAAAACCCTTCAAGTAATTGCTATTATTACAGTTGTTGGCACTCCGTCGCTTACGACGTCGAGGGTTCCAGTTGATCCGATCAACGGAACAGCCTGCTCGTGAAATTAACGTGCAAGTGGCTGAGCACTCCACAGACACGTGTACACTTAACGTAGTTCTCGGGGATATTCAGCGTGACACAGTGTGACAAGGCTGACCCTTTGAATTACAGGCACAACAAAAACAGGAAGTAAGAGTGAGAGAAAGTTGTGGTGGAAGAGTACAGCAGGGTTCGCCACCAACCCCTGCCGAAACCTCGTGGAGCTTTAGGTGTTTTCGCTCAATAAACACTTACAACGCCCGGTCTGGGAATCGAAACCGCGATCCTATGACTGCGAGTCCGCTGCCCTAACCACTGGGCCATTGCGCCTCCAATATTTTTTTTTAGCTGAGTCAAGACACTCGTGATGCAAGTGGTTATAAGTACTTTGAAACTAAAAAAAAAAAAAAAAACTTGATTACTATTGAAAAAATAATACTAGTAGAGTTAATTATGGTGTTTCTGAAAATTTGAAGGCATATTCCTTTCTTAATTAGGTGTGTTTGTCATTCATTACAATTGACAATATTTCAGGTTTCAGCAGAATCTCTTCCAAGAAATTAAACATTTTGGCTGCCAAAAAATGTGATTTTTTTTTCACTCTTCATCAAGGCAAGAAGTGTACAAGCATTCAATGACAATGAAACTCTTCTGAAAATTTTGAACAATTGTAAAAGTATAACCTGTACAGAGGCTGAAAGATTTGTGTCTCATGGAGAAGTGCATTAGTAAACAGGTGATATATAGGGACTAGGCTGATTTGGAGTTTACAAATGTTAGTGAAAAGAGGGAGAATAGTCCAGTGGGTATCATCATCATCATCATCGTTTAACGTCCGCTTTTTATGCTAGCATGGGTTGGACGATTTGACTGAGGACTGGCAAGCCAGAAGGCTACACCAGGCTCCAATCTGATCTGGCAGAGTTTCCACAGCTGAATGCCCTTCCTAACGCCAACCACTCCGAGAGTGTAGTCAAGGGCCAGTCACACAGTACTGGCAACGGCCTCGTTCAAAAGGTGTTTTTTTATGTGCCACCTGCATGGGAGCCAGTCCAGCAGCACTGGCAACGACCTCGCTCGAATGATTTTCAAACGTGCCACCAGCACAAGTGCTGGAAGGCGACGCTGGTAACAATTACGCTTTAGCTATTGGCAAACAGAGCCTGGTTTGAGTACTAGCAATAGAGTGAACTCCACTACAAGTGGACCAAGTAATAGTATTCAACCAGATGGCATCAAAATATCTAACACACAGAAAAAAGTTGAGTGGGAAACCCTTTATGCCATACACAACAAAATTACTTAAGAAAAATGGAATTAAATATATATGTGAGTGTTTTGGTTGCTAATATATGTAATACCATTGATTTTTGGCCCTCAGCTACACAGAGACATGGTATAGAAAAAGAAAAATTAATTTCTGAGACTAGGTCTTTGACCAAATATCTAAGTGCCATGAATTTATAAGCATGGGTAACACTTGTAGTTACAGAGGGTTAATAGTCATTCAATGTTATAGAACATTTAGCTCTGAAATGAAAACCTTTCAGAAGTATGTTAACAATAATTGAGATATGTGGACAATGCTAGAATTATGAGAGATTGTACTGCCTAGTATTTAAAGATACTGAAAGTTTGAGTTGTGAGTTGTTTCCGATCAGTTACATGTAATATTATATTGCAAATGTAGTTCATGGAAATGAATAAGATTTTTTTTTTTTTCATCTTTTATTCAAGAGAGAAAGCTCTTTACACGGCCTTCAAGACTGGTAGGAGGGGATAAGGTATCCTTAAACCAGTGACCTGCACCGAATGCTTGCAGCAGAGTGAATTCCACTAATGGCATCCAAGGTACCTGTTAAACCAGGCAACAGGTTAAATCTACTACTTTAGCAGGCCACAACAGGATTTGCACTCAGAATGCAAAGCATCAAAATAAAAATGTAAATAAGTTGTCAAGTCCTCATTTGAAGATATTTTCAAAGTATCAGTTTATAGAAGTAGAATATATCCAGCGTAAAGTATCTAGGCTTTAGATGGAAGACACAACCATCACCATTATCATTCTAACATCCTCTTTTCCATGCTTTCATGGGTTGGATACCAGTATCCTAAAAGTTATCATGGTGTAAAGATAAATATTGGTTGTATTGGAATGTATGTTGTCAAAAATAACACTGAGATTATTAATTCACAAAAAATAGTGTACTGGAAATTTAAGCTGAATCTTGAGTCACACAACAAAGTTTACAGAATGTGGGTCAGGGTGAGGTCTGTTAAATACCACAATAGAGCCCTTTGATGAGAAGTTAATGCTACATGGACTACTTTGTCAGAAGGGTCTTAAGCTAGGTATAATAATAGTGTTTGCTGATCTGAAGATCAAGATTCTTTTGATTAAGTTTTAAAAACTAGTGACCACAATAGAGTGACTAAATGTCTAATTTTGGAGTTGACTTATGCTGTTGCTTATCATAATATTTCTAACATCTTTATTGCATTCTCATCTGAAAATATAAACTATAATCTTTGAATTCATACAGAAAAAAGTAAATGTTTACTGTACAATAGGAATATCTAGAAGAAGAAGGATTACTTCAACTAACAATGGGAGAATAGATTCAAGTGTGGCAGTTGTGTAGTAGTACAACTGGTTTCTCAGACACATAATTGTTGTTAGATGTTATTTGGCAAAAATCTGAAGGCTTATCAGAATACATAAAAGGGCTTTTTTTTTTAAATGAAGCTACAAAATGGACAAATACCTGTAATTTATTGGTTGGCATGTAAGAAAGTTTATTTAATAAAAATCAAACATATGTCAATGAAATTGCTGCTCAGATTTGGTTGTTTTCCCTCAGTGAATCTTCTTATGTCTTCTTAATGAAATATTTCTAGAATATGCTTTCTCACAAATATCACATTTGTACGGTTTTTCACCAGTGTGACTATATTTATGAACAGAAAGGTCACAGTTTCTAGAAAATTCTTTTCCACAAATGTCACACTTATAAGGCCTTTCCTCAGTGTGACTGTATATGTGAACAGAAAGGTCATGGTTTCTAGAAAAAACTTTATCACAAATGTCACATTTATACGGTTTTTCACCAGTATGAGTAAATTTATGGCGTTTTAAAGAATTACTTCTACAAAATGCTTTTCCACAAATGTCACATTTGAATGGTTTTTCACCAGTATGACTATATTTATGAATTGAAAGTTCACTGTTTCTAAGAAATGCTTTCTCACAAATATCACATTTATATGGTTTTTCACCAGTATGAATATGCCTATGAACTTTTAATGAACTGTTCGTTGTAAATGCTCCTCCACATATATCACAATGGTATGATTTTTCACTGGTATGACTATGGTTATGAACTGAAAAATCATGGTTTCTAGAAAATGCTTTTCCACAAATATCACACTTGTATGGTTTCTCACCAGTATGAGTGTATTTATGACGTTTTAAAGAATCATTTCTACAAAATGCTTTTCCACAAATTCTACAATGGTATGGTTTTTTGCCAGTATGACTATATTTATGAATTGAAAGTTCACTGTTTCTAAGAAATGCTTTTCCACAAATATTACATTTATATGGTTTTTCACCAGTATGAGTGTATTTGTGAACTTTTAATGAACTATTCATTATAAATGCTCTTCCACATATATCACAATGGTATGATTTTTCACTGGTATGACTATAGTTATGAACTGAAAGATCATGGTTTCTGGAAAATGCTTTCCCAGAAATATCACATTTGTATGGTTTCTCACCAGTGTGAGTGTATTTATGACGTTTTAAAGAATCATTTCTACAGAATGCTTTTCCACAAATTCTACAATGGTATGGTTTTTTGCCAGTATGACTATATTTATGAACTGAAAGGTCACTGTTTCTTGGAAAAGCCTTCCCACAAATGTCACATTTGTAAGGTTTTTTGCCCATATGAGTATATGTATGAGATTTTAATAAACTCTTCCTAGAAAATATTTTACTACAAATGTTACAACTGAACAGTTTCCCATCAGTATAAATGCATTTATGAACTGAAAGATCACAGTCACGAGAAAATGATTCACCACAAATTTCACACTGCATACATTTGTCTCCTGCATCAGAAGTACATTTATGAGATAACAATTCATTACTCTGTGCAAATGCTTCCCCACAATCTTCACATTGGTATGGTCTTTTTTCTGCATGAATGAGCTCATGAGCATTTAATGCTTCACTGTTAGGAAGAATTTCACAACAACATTCACAATAGTAATATGTTTCTTCCATCACAATACATTTCTATGTAAACAAAATATTCTTTTGAAAAACTCTTTTCCCTTCACAATGTAAAATTTATCTGGTATTTGTTTATCTTACAATTATTTTCAAAGAAATATTGAAACTTCTGTGTATCTACTGAAGGTGAATGTAAAATAAAGTGTAAAAAGTAAAATTATGAGGTGGGAACTGAAACTGTGCCAGCAGTCAAGCATTCTATTTGGTCATCAATGAATTATGTATAACTTGACTGGCTTTGGATTGGTAGAGTCATCAGTGCATTGCTTTTCATCTTACTGCTGGTTGATTAAATGATGCTCTGGTAAAGCAATCCTGCATGATTTTTTTTTAACCCCTCTCTTTCTATGCTTTTACATTTTAACAGCCTTCAAGTTATGTTTTGAACATCAGAAATTCAGAATCTGAAAAAAAAAAAGATAAAAATTTTCCTTTTTAAATTAGAATCTAATTGGGGTTTAGAGATTTAGGACTACAGCATTTTTGGCAACTCTTGAATGTAGAATATCACTTTCACTTTCATCAATCAACATGAAATATTCTGGTAACAGTTTGAATAGATCACACCAAAATGAGTCATAGTTACACGTACTTCATTCATTCATTAATGCAAGCCTGCATACATACATAATAACCTGAATCAATTTCAGACTAAAAATTCTTTCTTTTTAATTGCAATTTTTTCTCTTTAATTAAAAAGAAATCAATTTTAGGTTCAAAACATAATCAGAACGAAAATTATAATAAAAAGAAAAGTTTAAAATAATCCACATAAGAAAAAAGGAATAAGTTCAAATTCCATTTCATATTTTCCCAATACACACCTTGGGCAAGTGTCTTCTACTATAGCCTCGGGCCGACCAAAGCCTTGTGAGTGGATTTGGTAGACGGAAACTGAAAGAAGCCCATCGTATATATGTACATATATATGTGTCTGTGTTTTCCCCCAACATCACTTGAGAACCGATGCTGGTGTGTTTACATCCCCGTAACTTAGCAGTTTGGCAAAAGAGACCGATAGAATAAGTACTAGGCTTACAAAGAATAAGTCGTGGGGTCGATTTTCTCGACTAAAGGCGGTGCTCTATGACTGCAGTCAAATGACTGAAACAAGTCAAAGATTATATATATATATATGGAATAACTACAGAGCTGTACCCCCCGACTTTCGGGGGGGGGGTACAACTCTGTAGTTATGCCTATATATATATTAGGAATTATAATTATATATATGAAGGAAGACAAAACTTGCTAACTGGAAGTCATTAAAAAAAATTATTGTAATTTTAACAGTCTCGTCTGCTGACATTTCAGATATTGACAATATTCTGTTGCCAAAGTAAACCATTAATAAATCGCTAACAGCGAGATATAACCGTAACCTAACAACCACCGACTATTTACATCATTACTCAGAAATTACCTTACCAGAACACCGTCTTATCTTCTCCTTTCAGCTGTACAGCGAAACTTTCGAGTTGAGAAAACATACATCATTTCACCAGCTATACGTTATACATTTAGCATGTTTAATTCAGCCTCCCAATGAAATGTGAATTATATCGACATGTGTGTGTATGCATTTCTGTTGAAGTATATTTATCATGGATAAGGTGGCGCCCCTAGTAGTTACATCTGAGAAAATATAAATGAAGAGTGACTTCCCTTTGTGCTTGGACTTTTTTTAAAATTAAAATTGTTGAATTTATGGCCAAGTTTCTCTGCCTTCTTCACAATATCTTTTATTCATGTAAACATATACTATATACAAGAATGTCTGAAAAATACAGTTACATTGAAAACATGCTGATCAACTATTTGCAGCATTTACCAAACCCACCATCTCCCTTCTTTAATCATCATCATCATCACTGTTTAACGTCCGCTTTCCATGCTAGCATGGGTTGGACGATTTGACTGAGGACTGGTGGACCAGGAGGCGACACCAGGCTCCAATCTGATTTTGCAGAGTTTCTACAGCTGGATGCCTTTCCTAACGCCAACCACTCAGAGAGTGTAGTGGGTGCTTTTACATACCACTGGCACGAGGGCCAGTCAGGCGGTACTGGCGACGGTTACGCTCGAAATGGTATATTTTACGTGCCACCTGAACAGGAGCCAGTCCATCGGCACTGGCAACGATCTCGCTCGAATGTCTTTTCACGTGCCACTGGCACAAGTGCCAGGGAGGCGATGTTGGTAACGATCAACGGCCACGCTCGAAATGGTGTATTTGCAACATAAAGTGTAACTTAGACATCATTATCAACAACATAAAAAAATCACACACACACACAGAAGACGCTTAAAGCACTCACAGCTGACACAAACACCTGTACGTATATATGCATATACTCATTTACTATTTGTTTATATATATATATATTGTTGTTGTTGGCACTCCGTCACTTACGACATCGAGGGTTCCAGTTAATCTGACCAACGGACTCTAGGCCCAAATGCTTGCAAAAGAGTGTACTCTGCTGCAGGTGCAGAAAAGCTAGGTGATAATGCTAAACAGCAATAAATTCATGATCATCCAAGGGTAGTTATAGTCATTTTACTGGACTTTCACAGTTTCTCCCTCAAATTTCATTGACAACGTTTCAGTCAATCCAAGATTATGATAGGAGACACTAACGCAGAGTGCAATGCAGTGAGACTGAAACTGACATCTCATAGTTGTCAAGCAAACTTCTTGAGTGACGTGCAATGGGACTGAAGTCAAAACCAGTTGGGAATGACACAGCTATATCTGCAGCTCACTACAAGTGATTAGACACAATACTGTGTTGTGATTGTATTTCTGTTCTATTCAGTCAAATAAGAACTGCCTTGTGATGCACTCATTTGAAGTTGTTTTCAGGATTTATGTTCATGGAAGTAGAGTATGTTTCATGTGAAGTGTTTACATTATATGTAAATGACACTTGTGCACTAAAGATTATTAAGGTGTACAAGTGGGATAAAGAAAAGTGTATAGTTCGAAGTGTCAGTGAGGTTATAAATATACAAAAGGGGTGGGTGCTGAGAATTAAGCTGAATCACACAATAGAGTTTATTGGATATGGAGCAAGGAGAGGCCTGCAACAGATCATTTTAACAGGTAACATGTTACAAGACTACTTTGTCAATGTAGACATGATCAAAGACAAGGGCAGTAAGACAGCTTTTACTCAAGTAAAATTATCTTTTAATTGAAATAGAGTAAAAGAAACATGTCTGATATACAATTAGAATATTTTTAAAGTAAAAATACTAATAACAATGAGACAGTAAGTTCAAATATGTGAGGTGTATTATAGAAGTGGTTTCTCAGATATATTGATCTGATAAGATGAAAATTTGTTGAGTTCAGCAGAGGGTAAAATAAAATAAAAAAAAAACTATATTTTACATAGTAAGTACATAAGAAAGTTTATTTCAATAAAAATAAAAGTTTAATATATAAATATTCCACCTCAATTATACTGGAATAAGTTTCCTATTTCTTTATTACCCACAACGGGCTAAACATAGAGAGGACAGACAAACGAATTAAGTCGATTACATCGACCCCAGTGCGTAACTGGTACTTAATTTATTGAGCCCGAAAGGATGAAAGGCAAAGTTGACCTTGGCGGAATTTGAACTCAGAACGTAACGGCAGACGAAATACTGGCATGCTAACGTTTCCATTAAGTAAAAATTCCTCTACAAATGACTCAGAGATTCAATTGTTTTTTCAGTGTGAATCCAATGCCTTGTTAATGAAATATTAAATATGTTATTCCACAAGTGTCATGTTTGTAGGTTTCCACCAATATGACTGTATTTATGAACTGAAAGGTCACAGTTTCTAGAAAATGCTCTGTCACAAGTGTCACATTTGTATGGTTTTTCTCCAGTATGTGAAAATTTATGACGTTTTAAAGAATCATTTCTTGAAAATGATTTCCCACAAATATCACAATTGTATGGCTTTTCACCGGTATGGCTATATTTATGAACTGAAAGGTCATAATTTCTGGGAAATGCTTTTCCACAAATCTCACATTTGTATGGTTTCTCTTCAGAATGAGTATATTTATGAACTTTTAACGAACTATTACTAGAAAATACTTCTCCACAAATGCTACAATGATATGGATTTTCACCAGTATGCATATATTTATGAACTGAAAGATCACAATTTCTAGAAAACGCTTTCCCACAAATATCACATTTATATGGTTTTTCACCAGTATGAGTGTATCTATGTCGTTTTAAAGAATCACTTCTAGAAAATCCTTTTCTACAAATACTACAATGGTATGGTTTTTCATTAGTATGGCTATATCTATGAACTGAAAGATCATGGTTTCTTGGAAATGCTTTTTCACAAATATCACATTTGTATGGTTTTTCACCTGTGTGAGTATATGTATGAACTTTTAATGAACTCTTTCTAGAAAATGCCTCCCCACAAATATTACAATGATGTGGTTTTTTACCAGTATGTGCATATTTATGAACTGAAAGGTCTTGATTTCTAGGAAATGCTTTTCCACAAATATCACATTTATATGGTTTTTCACCAGTATGAGTGTATTTGTGAACTTTTAATGAACTATTTCTAGAAAATACTTTCCCACAGATATTACAGCAAAATGGTTTTTCATCTGTATGAATACATTTATGCACTGAAAGGTCACAGTTCCTAGAAAATTTTTTCCCACAAATTTCACAGCGATGTCGTTTCTCACCAGTATGAATACGTTTATGTCCTGCCAAGTTACTGTAAAATGAAAATGCAGAACCACAAATTTCACAAATATAAGGTTTATCTCCTGTATGGAGAATTTGATGGCTTGACAAGCCAAATGCTGTTGTAAAGGATTTCCCACAAATTTTACAGTGGTAGGGCTTTTCTCCCAGATGAACAGTACGTATATGACTCGAGAGATGACTATTTTTGGAAAATGATTTTCCACATATTTCACAGTGTTTGCGTTTGTTTTTCACATGAACATCCTGCTTATGAGATGATAACTCACTACTCTGAGCAAATGCTTGCCCACAATCTTCACATGGGTAAGGTCTTTCTCCTGAATGAATGAGTTTATGAACATTTAATTCTTCATCAGTAGAAAGAACTTTCCTACAAAACTCACAATAGTAATACGTTCCCTTGATCTTAACACATTCATCTGCAGGCAGAAGATTCTTTTGAGAAACTGTTTTCACATAAACTTCACACTTGTATAGTTTTTCTGGTGTTTGAACCATTTTGTGAAATCTGACACACTTTCAGAAAATTACAGTGTATTATTGTTGAAATATGAACATATTTTCAACAGAAAGCAAAAGACAAATAAAAGACAGTTTTGGATGACTTAATTATAATATTTTGTGGGTAGCTTAATTGTAATATGTTGTGTTCTTTCAAAGTGTAATTGTGGTTACTCTTATTTTAATAATTTGATTAGTAAACAACATTGTTATATTGTTGTCATTTATACTGATAAATATCACATTCTGATAATTTTCACCAACATTGGGAAAATTACAAAGTCCTCTAGTGCAAAACTGTCCAACATTAAAGTATAACCTGAAATGGAAGAAAACAAATATTAGTTTTTGCTCAACAAAAAGCTCTAACAGTGATAATTTACTTGTACAAGTGATGTTGGTCTGTTCTTCTGGAAGAAGACCAATATAAACACATCACAGGAAGTAGGGCTACACAGCTGAGATATTGTGTGATCAAACAACACAATAATATGATGTAATACACTCCAGTCTAAGTCATGCTACAAGGGAAATTTATAATATGATAATGACACATTATTTCATAGGGCTTAGAAGCTGAACTAACAACATAGACAAATTGGAAATGGAATAAATATAAGTATAAATATATACACTGCAGATAACATCTGCAAAATATATTAATTTAAGGCAAGGAGGTTTTTTTATCTAAATGTACTGAAATACACTTCTATGTAGAACACACACACGTGTGTGTACATATATACCACCATTTAACCTCCTTGTTGGCATGGGTTAGACTATATATTTATGTATACACACACAGACACACATATATATAGGCATGGCTATGTAACTAAGGAGTTTGCTTTCCAACCGCATAGTTTGGGTTAAGACCCACTATGTGGCACCTTGGACAAGTGTCTTCTGCAACATCTCCAGGTTGACCAAAGTTATGTGAGTGGATTTAGTAGATAGAAGCTCATTGTGTGTGTGCGTGTGAGCATATGTGTGTACTCTTGTCGAGACACCATGTGATGCTTGTAAACAATATTTTTGAATGAAATTTTCAACAAATATACTTCAGTTTGTGTAGATTCCGATTATGTCAGAATTTGTTGTGAATTTTTTTTTCTGACGTTGGGGGAGAAGAGTTTCAGAAAATTCACACGAGTTGTCTTTGTTTCCTCATAACTTTCAGAAAAATGAGTATTTTTTAATGAAATTTCTACAAAGCTTTTCAGATGGTGTAGATTAGGACTATATTTGAATATAATGAGCAAAAAATAAACTGTTGGGCATATACAGACACATATCACAATTTTTCGAAATTTCAAGTTTCATTTCGTAGATATATGTGATGTGTCAAAATGGCATGCAAACTTTATTCAACTGATATATATATATATATATATATATATATATATATATATATAATTCCAATATAATCATAATAAACACTGTCTGAAAGGGATCTGTAGAAAATTAAAAAAAACAAACCATTTTGTTAAGTTTCCAGATGAATCATTCAGCCGATAAGCTATTATTTCAAAGTTGGGCATATCTACACAATTACACCCCTCACCACTGTCCGAGTTTGTTTTCTCGTAACTTTCAGAAAATGGATATTTTTAAAGAAATTATCTACAAATTTTCAACTTTTCAGATGATGTAGATTATGATTATATCGGAATTTAAGGTAATCTTCAAGTTTAGGGGGATAAAAAAAATAAATAAAAATATTCAAGGGAAGTAACTGAACGTCTTACCAGTATTCTCCGTACATCTCTGTTTATAAATAAATCACACACGTGATTTGATTGAAGTTAGGGTTAGGGTGTGATTTATTTATAAACAGCTAGAAGAAAACGGATAATACTGGTAAGTCGTTCAGTTATTTCCCTTGAATATTTAAAAAAATTTTTTTATCCGCCTAAACTTGAAGATTACCGGAATTTAATGTGGTAAAAAAAAAAAAAAAAATGGTGGGCGTGCACACATACATACTGACACTTTGCATTGTTTGTTGGCACTCCGTCGCTGAGGATTCCAGTTGATCCGATCAATGGAACAGCCTGCTCGTGAAATTAACGTGCAACTGGCTGAGCACTCCACAGACACGTGTACCCTTAACACAGTTCTCAGGGATATTCAGCGTGACACAGTGACAAGGCTGACCCTTTGAATTACAGGCACATCAGAAACAGGAAGTAAGAGTGAGAGAAAGTTGTGGTGGAGGAGTACAGCAGGGTTCGCCACCATCCCCTGCCGGAGCCTCGTGGAGCTTTAGGTGTTTTTGCTCAATAAACACTCACAACGCCCGGTCTGGGAATCGAAACCGCGATCCTATGACCGCGAGTCCGCTGCCCTAACCACTGGGCCATTGCGCCTCCACTTGAAACTTTACAATTATAGCTACAAAATGAAATTTGAAATTCTGAAAAAATTGTGATGTGTGTCAGTATGTATGTGCTTCACACACACCTATTTTTGTTTTGTATTTTTTTCTTTTTTTTTCCCTCCATAACAAACTCCCATACAATCAGAATCTACAGTGTTTGAAAGGTAGTTGTACAAAATTTCATTTAAACGAATTTATTTTCCTGAAAGTCATGAAGAAACAAAATCGGGGTGGGGTGCACACACTTGTATAGGTATACACATCCATATTACTTCGATGTGATATCATGTTGAGATTTACTTCACTCTAGTACATTTAGTTGGTAAGCTAATAACATTAACAACAACGTTTAATTACACCATCAAAGCACCAGTTTAATATCATTTTAGATCGCAATAACAAAAAATGAAAGTAAAATTGAAAGAAATTAAAGTGAAAACAGGAAGTTCAACAATGAATCAAGAAGGAAATGAAAGCAATCGAAAGTAGGATGGGCATAATTACAGAGTTGTACCCACCAGAATTTGGAAGGTCATAACTTTCAGAAAATTGAATATTATTATGTAGCATGAAAAATGCATATATTTAAATAAATATATTGTTTTCATATAGACGAATAAGATTCGTGAACACTTTCATAATAGCTAAAATCCACCCTCCAAGTGTTCGTGCTGGTAGAATGTGAACCATCCCCTCTTCGGCATAATGTTTTCTGATAACTATCTGGAAAATGCATATTTTTCAATATTTTCCAGTGATACATTTTAGATGGTATAGATTCGGGTTATACCAGAATTTGTTGTGGAAAAGGTTTTTCGAACGGGTGGACAGGAGTTTCGGATAATTTATACCCTTCGATTTGTTTCCTCATAACTTTCTGAAAACTAGATGTTTTCCAGGTGATCTTTCGATACGAGTCCGAAGAAACTTTTTACGGAAAAGGCCGATATTTCGGACTCGTATCGAAAGATCGCCGTTTTCCATATTTTCTGGCGCTCCTTCGATATTAGTCTACTCTGTCGATATGAGGAAACGGCATCATCCACTCTCTTTTTCAGCCTAGCCTCTTTATATCATGAGAGAGGGTTGTGTGGGTGAATGACGTCATGTACCAATAACGAAGGATTCCGCCCCAAAGATCGCCGGTCCATGATTTAAGCAAAATATCACTAACAGTAAAATAACTACTGTAATCAAACCAAACTGTTTATATTGACAATATGACAGTAATTACCTTATCGGAACAATGTCTTCTGTCTCTTCATTCAACACTGTAAAAAGCTAAACAACCAAATCGATATATTCATCACCACACCGTTGAATTAAGACATTTAGGATATTCTATCCAACCCACTAATTCATTTGCGTGTATACATGTGCGTGCATGAGCAATGATAAATATTTGTAAAGTGGCGCCTCTAGTGGTTACACACAGGAAAAATATGAAGAGTGACTTCCCTTCAATTTAAGGGAACTTTTTAAGAATTGAATCTTAAACAAGACTTTTAGCTCCAAGTAATTTAAGTCAGCGGGTCTCTAACTGACAAATACTAGCAGCCACCCATATTACTGCAATGTTTACCCCATCTCCTTTTTTTAAATGAGTTTTAATGTCAATTCTTCTTACTATTCTATGGTGTTGAAGAAGTTTAAAGCCATGGCAATTTGTTCTCTTTTCACTTGTCACAGCCACCTCCCCGAACCTTATAGAAAACAGCTTTAGGGTTATCTTGCCAGTTTCACATTCTTCTTTAGTGTGTCATGTGTGTGAATATACAATGTTAGACAGGTTGAAAGCCTGCTGGTCAAATTATTGGTTGTATTATATAATATACACGCACTTGATGGAGACGAATTTAGTAAATTTCAATTTTGGTCGAAAGTATTTAAACAACAAAGCTACTGGTAATATTTACATAACAAATGGACATCAACGTAGTCCGTCCTTTTTTAAATAATCTACGAATGAAAATCTAGCTAGTTAATCATTCTATTTTTATAATCGCAATTACGTGCTCTAATCATATTCCATGGACAAATTACTAGCTGTCATGCACATGTATCCTGTAGACATTATTAGCTGTCATGCACATGTAGTATCTTGTCTTCTATCGGATGGTATAAGGGCTGCTCTGCAGATTCCTGCTTTAAAAGGTAGGATCGTCCCAGTAGTAGAATTTTGAGAGTTACAGGTTGAGGTGCGGATAGGAGGTTGTGTAGATATGTATTTGTGCATGCTGTAGCGTGCGATCTTTTGGGGTTGGGGTTGGGTTAGGGTTGGAGAGAAAAGTCAAAATTGAAGAAGTTGGTGGGAGGGGGGTTGATTTCACAATGCCGATTTTTGGCAATTTTCTGGAACCTCCGTATCCGAAAACGGGGATTTTTGGCAAAAGAAAATTACAAAAATAAACAAATTTGGGAGAAAATGGGGGGTGGGGGTGCGGGGACGAGCGGAAGTCTTTCCGAATTTCTTTCTGAGTTCAAATCTCACCGAGAAGAACTTTCTCTTACATCCTTTCGGAGTCGATAAAATGAGTACCAGTCAAGTACTGAAGTCAATGTAACTGGCTGACTCCCCACCACCACTTCCAAAATTGTTGGCCTTGCGCCTAAATAAGAAACAATAATTACCAATTATTTTCGCAAATTTTATTTCTATGTGCCTTTTATCTTTTCTTTTTTCTGATCGGTCCCAACTGAGTGGATCTATGGTCAGTCATTTGCGATCATTTTGATCTTCTTTCCATTGTACGAATACTATATCAACACTTTCATTATCCATTGCGTTCTACCTTCGTACCTTTACAAGCGGTGCGATGTGATTTGAGAGACATTCTGGCTACTGTTTATTAACAAGTTGAACAACATAGATGCTAAACTCCCTTATTGGGCTGCAAAATGTAAATTATAATTTGCATTTTTTTTTTTGAAGATCGTAAATGGTGGTATCAGTGAAGTTGCCTTAGTCGCAACTAAAATCTGTTGGTAAGTTAATTAACTGGCAATAAAGCTGTCACTACCACCCTCCAACTCCGTTCCCATTTATGTATATAAGTGACTGACTGTGTACAGTAGTCATTAGCTGCAGAAATGATCAGTCGACACCAACAATAAACAGTTGGAGCAGACGGATGTCCCTAATAACGAAAGTTATTGCAGCAGTAAAGATGTTTGTACCGTATGCTGAACTACCAAGATATGAAATAGTCATTGTTTGACTTAACAACTGATAAATTACAAAGTAAGCACTTTTAACTGTAATGAATAGTTCAGTTGGGACATTAATGGGTGCTTGTTTCGATTGGTTTGGTCTGTGCTTCTGCTCAGCCATAACGTGTTTTGTTTTCTTATTTTGGTTTGTGTTGGGAGAAATAGAAGCAGATATGTGTAAATATTGATGGAGATAATGAATATTTTGATAAAAATGGATATATGTATATATTGGTAGCAACAGATATATACATAGATAACAACATATATGTAAATATTAACAGAAATAGAGGTAGATATAAGTGAATATTGATGGAAATAGTAGTATAATATATGTAAATACAAGCGACGATAGAGATGTTTATGTTGTTACTATTGATAGAAATTGAGATGAAGGTGTGTGTGATACGAAACCATTATTATTATTTCCGTGGTGGTGTAAAGACAAAAAAAGGCGGCTAGCTGGCAGAATCGTTGGCACGCCGGGCGAAATGCTTGGCAGTATTTCGTCTGTCTTCATGCTCTGAGTTCAAATTCCGCCGAGGTCGACTTTGCCTTTCATCCTTTTAGGGTCGATAAATTAAGTAGGTTTGTTGCTGCAGAGGAGCTACATGGCTGCCTCCCATTATATATGGTGGAACTGGAAAAAGAGATAAGGATGGTTGGAATGAGGTGTCAGAGCATACCCTCGGTCCAAGATGGTGAATATAGGAGAATGTGGAGACAGAAGATCAGGAAATGTAGGGAAGGAAAGACATGTTCACCAACTCATCTAGGAGGGTAGTAAATCTTTATAAGAACTTTCTGACATCCTGTACCAACTCATGCTAACAAGGAAAACAAATGTAAAATGATGATGTGTTCAGTCTGATCCTAACATTTGTGGTTGATTTGGTTGCTATTTCTAGTGGTCTTATACAAACTAACTCAACTTGAACCACATTATGGTGACTAACCTGTAGAGTGCACCACATTAAGGTGACTATTCTCTATTAGCTACCCCTGTATTATACTCAGTCATTGATAAAAAAAAAATTATCTGAAGATTTATATAAATATTTCAGTACTCTAAATGAATTAGCACCAAAATCTTAGCTGTCTCTAAAACCATTATCAAAGTCTTTATCGGTTCTATATGAATAGAATATGTTCCTAATAAATTAAGCAGTTAATTTCTATAACAAAGCTAGTTAATTATTGAGCAGAACTTATAGTTATGCTCTATTTTAGTCCACTCTTTTGCTTTATTTTGAAGTAAGCACCAAACACACAACATTATTTATTATTGATTATTTATTACAATATTTTCAAGCACACTTAAATTTTCTTTTCTTTAATTTCAGGACTGGTATCTTGAAAAGTGGACTTTTACTAAAAGATGTTTAATTCAAGCATGTGGCATTTATCAGGTTCTTAAGTTATGTTATTTAGAGGACATTTTTTAAAAATCTGCTTCAGTCAATTCCATTATGAAATTTAGTAGAAGGATCCAAATTAAGAGGATTAAATAGTTTTGTATAAATGTGTTCCTAGAAGAGAAAAATCTAGGAATTTGCTGCTTGTGTTTCCTCTTATGAACATCTGTTGATGGAAAAAATGTTACGCACACAGGCAAAATGTCACAGATGTGAAGTTTGTGGGAAAATATTATCTAACAATTTTAAATTATTGGCTCACAACCGTACTCATACGGGTGAAAAACCATACAGTTGTGAAACTTGTGGGAAAGCATTTTCACATTATGGCTCCTTTGTAGTACATAAACGTGTTCACACAGGAGAAAGACCATACCACTGTGAAATTTGTGGTAAAACATTTTCTTACATTGGTCACTTGACAAGACATAAACGGAGCCATACTGGAGAACGTCCATACATTTGTACAATTTGTGGGAAAACATTCCCTGATGTTACTCGTTTTTCAGATCATAAACGTATTCACACAGGGGAAAAGCCTTACCAATGTGAATTTTGTGGGAAAACATTTACTCTGAAAAACCAGTTAAAAGTTCATAAGCGAATTCATACGGGTGATAGACCTTATCATTGTGATGTTTGTGGGAGAGCATTTGCTCAGAACGCTCACCTAACAGGTCATAAACGTACTCACACAGGAGAAAAATCATTCCACTGTGAAATTTGTGGGAAATCGTTTACCCAAAATAGTAGCTTATCCGTTCATAAATATACTCACCTTGAAGAAAAACCATACAACTGTGAAATTTGTGGGAAAGCATTTTCTCATAACCGTTTGTTATCAAATCATGCACGAACTCACACAGAAGTTAAACGTTATCAATGTGAAATCTGTGGCAAAGCGTTTCATCGAAAGAGCGCTCTTTCAGTTCATAAACGTAGTCACACAGGGGAGAAGCCATACAAATGTGCGCTTTGTGAGAAAACATTTTCTCGAAGTGGGAGCCTTGCAGTTCATGTACGCATTCACACTGGTGAAAAACCATACCATTGTGACTTATGTGGCAAATTATTCTCTGGAAAGAGTAGTCTTTCAGATCATCTACATTTTCACTCAAGGAGAAAATCATACCACTGTGAAGTATGTAGCAAAACATTTTCTCACAGTCGTACCTTAATTATTCATAAACGTATTCATGCAGGAGTGAAGCCCTACCAATGTGATACCTGTGAGAAAGGATTTTCTAAAAAATGTTATTTATTGCATCATAAGTGTGTTCAGATTAAAAAAGAATCTCAAATTTTGTGATTTTTGATTGAAAAAAATGTCACAGATTGGTTTATACTAGAAAGAGACTGTTACATCTTGGAACTGTGAAACAAGTATTTTATACCTGCTTAACTCAAAGTGAAAAGTCCTTCTTTATAAACTGTTCCTTAACAAATATTTGTTCTAAAAGAGATTCATTCCTCTGTGATAATTATCCCATAGCTGAGATCAGCAATATATTTCTGAGTGTGGGAATATAATAGCAATGTACTTTCTTATCTTTAGTCCACTAACAATGCATTCATGCATTAATAACATTTACTGTGCGATTTTTTTTTTTTATATATTTGTTTTTTACAATTTTTTTTTTTTCCAACTAAAACAAATTTCATAATAAAAGTTTTTAATTAATTAGCTTTGGAAATTTCAATGTTTTTTTCCATTGCAAATGTATATTTCAGTATGGGATGGTTCTGAACTTAGCCCAGTAGCGACATAATAAGTTATTTTAAATCTAATGATCTTATCTGTTTCTTGGTTATTATGTTTAAACTCATAAAGGTGAGCTGAGCTGGCAGAATCATTAACTTTCTGAACAAAACACTCAGCAACATTTCATATGCCTTTACATTCTGAGTTCAAATTCTCCTGAGGTTGACTTTGCCTTTCATCCTTTTGGGGTCGATGAAATAAGTACCAGTTGAGCACTGGGATCGATGGAATCATCTAGCCCCCTCCCTAAAAATTCCAATATTTTACTAATGTTGATGTATCCCAAGGTTTGATGATGTCTCAAGCACACATTTTGCATTCTATATAAATACTTGTTACATCTGACAGGATTATGTAGAGCAGGGGTTTTCAAACTTGTTATAAGCACCAATGTGCTGCATGCTTTTATGAGACCTTTGGAGATATACTGTGATTGGGAAGACCCAGCAACTAAAGAGAGATTGCAGCCATGGCCGATGACATTGTCACATGTCTGGCCATTTAAAAGTACCCTTGATGTGTCGGCCAATATGATATGCTTGAGAAGATCTATTGAGTCAAGTAAAACCCAAATCGTAACTGTGGCAAGTGTCTCCTGACTGGTTCCCGTTCCGGTGGCATGTAAAATGCATCATCCAAACTTGGTCGATGCCAGGTCCGCCTGACTGGCTCCCATGCCGGTGACATGTAAACAGCACCATCCAAACATGGTCAATGCCAGGTCCGCCTGACTGGCTCCCATGCCAGTGGCACGTAATAAGCACCATATGAACGTAATCAATGCTAGGCCTGACTGCCTGGGTCTTGTGTAGGTGGCACGTAAAAAGCACCCACTACTTTCTAAGTGGTTGGCATTAGGAAGGGCATCTAGCTGTAGAAACATTGCCAGATCAGATTGGAGCCTGGTGCAGCTGTTGGGTTTCCAGACCCCAGTCAAACTGTCCAACCCATGCTAGCATGGAAAACAGACGTTAAACGATGATGATTAGTTAGTTTGGTCTATTTTGATTAGTTATCACATACTGTATTCTTTTTCTCGTGATTTGTTGTCTGAACCCAGTATTAACATGTGTAAATGCTGTGTAATATCAATAGATGCTATTTGAAGATCATAGATTTTATCAATGCAACACTTATGTACAACAGCAGATAATTTTTTTTCCATTTTATTACAATCTCAGAATGGAAAAATATATTTTCTGCTGGTCAATAAACCAATTTAGCTCTGGTAAGCTTCCTTGACCTCAATAAAATAATACACATAATAAAAGCTTACATTTGATATTGGATAAGGACACAAAAAAGGTTGATGTTACAGATTACTGAAATGAACACAGTATTCCACATGCTATTATTTTATGTATAGGAAGGATGGTGAACTGGTAGAATTGTTAGCATTCCAGACAAAATGCTTAGTTACATTTTTTTCTGGCTTTATTTTCTGAGTCCAGATTCCACTAAGGTCAACTTTGCCTTTCATCCTTTCAAGGAACGAGGAAGGAAGGCTAGTTGAGTGTCACTTTTTTGACAGTGTTGTTGTTTTGACAGCGTTGTTGTTTTGACAGTGTTGTTGTTTGCGTGCAGAAAGTGAATGTGTGCTCTTCTTTGCTGTCACGTCTTACAAATGAACCCTTTTTTGGACCAAATAGTGACTGGTGATGAGAAATAGGTTCTCTGTAAAAATGTAAGTACTGAAGACAGTGGGTAGGGAAAGGAGAAACACCAGCACCCCAGGCTAAAGAAGGTCTTCACCTATGTAAGGTGTTATCTGTTTGGTGGGATATGAAAGGTTTAGTTCACTTTGAACTTTTAAACCCAAACCAAATGATACAAAGGAGAGCAGCCTGAGCGGCTTAGGTCAGCGCTAGAAGAAAAATGACCATCTTTGGTTTCAAGATGAAAGGTGTTCTTCCATCAGGATAGTGCTTATCCACATACAGCGAGGATGACATTCCAAAGACTGGAGCAGTTTGAATGGGAAACGATGCCCCACCCATCATATTCGCTGGACATTGCCCCATCTGATTATCATTTATTCCACAGTTTTCAAAATCATTTGGACGGAAAAAATATGAATTCTGTAGACGAGGTCAGAACAGTACTGGAGGAGTGTTTTTCTTTGCGGACAAGTGAATTTTGGAAGAGGGGCCTTGCAAGTCTATCAGATAGATGAAAGAGCATTGTAGACAATGAAGGAAAATATATTTTAGATCAGTAGTTCCCAACCCTTTTTATGCCCTGCACTCCTAAAAACTTTTAATATGTTCTCGCTCCCCTTAATGTAATAATTTGTATAAGAATAAAGGTGCCCGGGGCAATTGCCCTCTTTGACCCCCTATAAATCCTTCCCTGCTCGCACCCCCTAGAATGCTATCTTTTCACCCTTGGTTGGGAAACCTTGTTTTAGATTAAAAAAGAACTTAGTTTATCTTAATTTTGTAAAATGATAGAAGTATAAAAAAATACGCGTTTGGCAACCAAAGATATCTATCTCTCTCTCTCTCGCTCTGAGTGAAAGGAAGATTGTGTTTTGTCTGTGTATGAACATCAATGCTATATGGTAGTGGGTTATGGTCTCTGAATGGAGGAATGAAGCTAGTATGCTTTACTGAAAGTGCAATGTCAGTGTACGTGTGCAACAGAGCCCTTATGTACTGAAAGAAAAGTTAGGCATGACAGGAATTAGATGTATTGTGCAAGAGAGAAGACTGTTCTGATTTGGCCATGTGATGCATATGTATGTGGACAGTTGCTAAAGAAATACCGATCACTAAAAGTGGATGGAAATCATGAAAGAGAGACCCAGGAAGACATGGGACAAATTACTGAGGGTTGATCTCAAGACACTGAGCCTTATGAAGGAGATGACAAAAGACCAAGATATCTGGTCCCTTGCTGTACTCAAGAGACCCTTCCACCACAGTAGAACTGATATTTTAAACCATCTTAATAAATGCCTGTGTGAGGAGCTCTGCCCTATGCTAAACTGCATCCTCTCTGCCCTCCGAACCATTTCCCTCCACCTTTCATCCTTTAACACCCATCACCTCTCTATCACCAGAGAACAGAATAGACACATACTGTTGTTGTTGGCACTTCATCGCTTACGACGTTGAGGGTTCCAGTTGATTCAATCAACGGAACAGCAGTGCTCGTGAAATTAACGTGCAAGTGGCTGAGCACTCCACAGACAAGTGTACCCTTAACGTAGTTCTTGGGGATATTCAATGTGACACAGTGTGACAAGGCTGACCCTTTGAATTACAAGCACAACAGAAACAGGAAGTAAGAGTGAGAGAAAGTTGTGTCGCCACCATCCCCTGCCGGAGCCTTGTGGAGCTTTAGGTGTTTCCGTTCAATAAACACTCACAACGCCCTGTCTGGGAATCGAAACCGTGAGTCCGCTGCCATAACCACTGGGCCATTGTGCCTCCACAGACACATACTGCATACCCCTGTTTTCTCAGTTACCTTCTTCCCCACCTCAAACCACTTCTGTTTCCCATTATCTTCACCTGCTGACTGTCTCCACCAATCACTTTCTTTCAGTGCCTACACTCCCCCCTGTGTTCTTCTCCATCATTAACACCTTGCTTATCTGCTATCACCTTCAACGATCTCAGAGACCTACTGCAGCCCCCATCTCTGAGCCTCTCCTATATTTCACACCATCATTTGCCAGTTACCTTTACACTGCCCACCCAACCAGTTCAAACTTCTGTATCACCCTACTTATTCTCACCATCCCTGATGCCCCTCAGGGGACATTTCTGCCACTCTCTTTCACTATTGCTCTCTTTATCTTGTTCTTCAACCCACCCTCCTTACCAGCTCCTGTCAAATTGTCCAGCTCATACCAGCCAGGAAAACAGATGTTAAATGCTGCTGATGATGATGATAAATTTGTTCTTCACGTCACTGTTATGACCAACTCCTCAGGACCTGCACTATAAATCGGTTCTCTGGAATCATTCCCTGCCACTCCAGCTTATGTCTTTCATGCACAATTCTTTAACAATATGACAATGTAAATAAATGTTTAAAAGGAAAAGAAGCTCGGCTGTAAAACATTCCGAATAAAACATCAAATGAGAATTTCGGCGCTAATCCAGTTTCCGCCTTTTGCCTTTCATTTAATGATTTCACTTTTCACTCTTTGAACTTTTTCTCTGCATGGTCTCTCGACTTACAAAGAGGAATGATTAATCTTTCTGAAATTATGCTCTCCACTCTTT
The DNA here is from genome assembly GCF_046866305.1 of Octopus bimaculoides. Classification (NCBI taxonomy): domain Eukaryota; kingdom Metazoa; phylum Mollusca; class Cephalopoda; order Octopoda; family Octopodidae; genus Octopus; species Octopus bimaculoides. Next base: position 18,577,118 of record NC_142933.1, read on the forward strand.
TAAAAAAGAACACATTGTAAGTATCTTGTATTTAAAAATAAAAGATGAGGTGGTCAAAGAGCAGAGTACTTGGTTAATGCTTACTTTAACTCTCGGTCAGGAAAACAAAAAAAAAAGTGTAATAGGTGTAAAAAAATAGGTAAATTTTCAGATTAACACCTGCACCATTTTCACTAGGGTGTTGGGGTTAGGGAATTCCGTCCATAACCCTAACCCTAACACCCTAGTGAAAATCGTGCGGGTGTTAATCTGAAAATTTACCAAAAAATGTGTATTAAACGAATATGAAAACAAAAATTTGCGCTAACGAATCAGGGCGTGGGGAGAGGAATTTCGAAAAATTCATACGATTCGATTTTTACCCTCGTAACCTTTAGGAAAATGGATATCTTTTAATGAATACCTTTCAAACGACATAGATTACAATTATAAAGAAATTTGTGGGGAAAATGTTTTTCCGAGGGAGTGGAGAGAGGACCTTCGAAGGGAAGAAATTCATAAATTAATTTTTTGCTTGAGTGTAATGGAAAATAAGTTCGAAAACAATTCTTAGATTCGGTACTACTAAAGCAGCGTGGTCCCGAACGCGCAGTCGCGCGTCCGCGCTAGCTAGTCGTGAGTGGTCTATCCTACAAGAAGTGCACGTGCGCGCGTGTGTGCAAATGAATACGTGGTTAGGGTTAGGGTTAGGATCGACCACTCATGACTAGCTAGTACGGACGCGCGACTGCTTTAGTAGTACCCTTAGATTCATCTATTTTTAATTTACTAGAAAAAGGTTTTTAAAAAGATCCCAACGGTGGACGTGTGCTAAAAACAACAGCTAAATCGCCCTTAACTTTTTTTTCCACATTCAACGCCGTTTCTCTCACCATGATACATGGGATCTTTTTTACACCCTTTCTCTAAATGAATCTAAAAAAAATTTTTTCAAACTTTTCCCATTACATTCAAGCAAAAACATAATTTCTTTCTCTTCGAATGCCCTCTCCCCACCCCCTCGGAAAAAATGTTCCTTACAAATCCTTTATAATCATAATCTACGCCGTTTGAAAGGTATTTATATAAAATTTCATTAAAAGATATCCATTTTCCTCAAAGTTATGAGGGAAAAAAATAGGATCTTGTGAATTTTCCGAAAGCCTCTCCCCACGCTCATCCCGGTTCGTTAGCACAAATTTTTGTTTTCATATTCATTTAACACATTTTTTTTCACACCTATCACACCTTCTTTTGTTTTGTTTTCGTGACCGGAAGTTAAAGTAAACATTAACAGAATACTTGTGACTATTCGATCAGAGCTGATCCAGAACTGATCAACAAAGCGTAACGAAGTTGTATGTTTTCGTAAAAACAATAGCGAAGTAACAAGTGATTATAGGTATCTTACAATCTCATAATATTTTTAAGACAAACAACCATGATCAAACAAATAGACACTACAAGTGCCTTGATCATTATGCTTTGTTCCTTTGCAATTATTTCCCGGAAATGTTTTTCTTTGTGTTTGTTTACAGAACATAAACACAGCGTGCGTTAAAAGTGAAAGTGTTGAACGAAAAACGAAAGTGATCCAGCGACGATTTTTCGTCTGCGTTATAAGCACTTCCGGTTCGATAATTACAACTAGATTTTCCTCATCGCAGCTGAATAATTCTAATTGAATGGGCAGAAAAGTAAAGGTGATTCGACCGTGACCATCACGTCTTTTTTTCGTTTTTTTTTTTTTGAGGTATGTAGAATCACATTATCCAATATGCCTTTCTTTACTGAAAATAGGGAGTGCACTGAAAGGATTAAGCTGTTAGGTTGAGCAACCGGCTAGTGGCTCCTTCGTCAAATCATTTCTCTCAATACAGTTTTACTCGGCTGATTACATCCAAGCCAACACGATCGAGCTGACATATGATCAAAAGCGTTCTAACCAGGACCATCTCTATTTTAAAAGTCTGGAACTAAATTATCTAATATCTTTATGAAAAAGGTAAGGCGTGATTCAAAGGAGATTTCTAGTATGTTGACCGACCCTTAGAGGGTTCCTCATTATCCCATTGGTAAAACACGACAGAGATGACGACTCCCTGTCATTTCCAAGAAACAGAAATTGTCTTAAGTCACCCAACATGTTTCTGGAAAATTAGTTCAATTCTAACATTATCTGTAAATTTGATCTGTACATCCAGTTACTACCACAACACGCCTTCTTTGAATTTTGGTTTTAGTTGTGTAATGTAATAATTGAAGCGTTGAAGGGATATTCACCTGTACAGAAATAGATTGCAATTTTGTTTATTGTTGATGTTTACCAACGAGATCGCACATTTTAGGGGGGGGGGGTACAGTTGATTACATGGACTTCAGTACTTGAATTGCTCTTGATTTTATTGGGCATAACTACACAAGCGCGCCATCCACCTGACCTTGTTTCCTTGTAACTTTCTGAAAAATGGATATTTTAATGAAATTTTCCACAGAAACGTTTCAGATGTGTAGATTACAATTACGTCAAACTTCTTTGTGAAAATGTTTTATTTATTATTTTTTTTCCGAGACAGGTGAGAGGAGTTTCGCATAATTCATACGTCTCGGCTGTTTCCTTATTCGTTTTCATGGTGTAGATTACAGTTATGTTGAAAAAACAGTTTACTTTCGGGGACTATTCTACCCTGGAATTTGTTAAATGAATATCTTTTTTAAAAAATAGAAATTTTTTCTGGCCTACCAAGCAACCAATACCAATTCATCTTTGATAAGGTGGGTGGTGCAAAATTGGTAACTGGAGCAAAATGAATAACTTCTGATTCTCTCCCCATCTGTTTGAAACCATTACATTACAAGTATTGCATCATTTTGGGGAATAAAATTTGGCCATCATAGTTATTTGAAACGTAGCTGACAGGTAAGTTTTTTGGGGTTTTTTCCCAAGAAATTTTCCCCCAATCCGATTGTAATTGAGGTGGGGATGTGTGAAATATCTGCCCTCCTAACTTTTTCCACAGTAAATTCCTACATAATCGTAATCTACTCCTCTATGTAATTATTTACCTTGCTAGAAATAGCAGATAAATCTCTCTCAAACCACACCCTAGGAATTTCAGGAGACACATAATGCAATTCTGGATTTAAGAAGAAGAAAAAAAAAAAAAAAAACAGTAAGACAGGGTAGTTTCAGCTAAAGGGACAGGGGGTTGATCTTGTGTTGAAAAACATCAACAATATATCATGAGTCATAAACTATGATTTGTTTTCTTTCATTTCAGACTAACCATGTTGAAGAATGGAATTTTTCCTGACGATATCATAATTCATAATGTGACGTTTATCAGCTCATCTGATGGTAACAATGTAATATGAGATATGTTTCCTTTAATAAGTTGTGACTAGTCTGACGTTAGTAAAAAGTCATTTTCTCACAAATAATTGAAACAGATCGGTTCATGACAACATGTCATATCGGTAGAATATATTGCTGTGATAATATTTTAAATTTGATTTCAACTGATTCAGTGAAAGAAAATACATTTCTTTGTGATGGTAGAGAAGAGGTTTTCATTTTATTGTAAATGTTTCCATGGAAAATAGTAGAATATATTGTATATTGTCTATTAAAGCATTATGGGTCAGACAATGTTTGAAACAGAAGCAAAACCTTACAGTTGTCATATTTGTGGAAGATCTTTTTCTAAAAATTCTAATCTAACTGCTCATAAACGTACTCATACAGGAGAGAAGCCATACCATTGTGAATTCTGTGGTAAATCTTTTTCTCGTAACAGTGCAGTAACTTATCATAAACGTATTCACACTGGAGAACAACCATACCACTGTGAAATATGTGGCAAAGGATTTTCTTTTAACAGTAAGTTGCTGCTTCATATTCGTAGTCACACTGGTGAAAGACCATTCCATTGTGAAACTTGTGGGAAATCCTTTTCGTGTAATAATAAATTATCATGTCACAAACGTATTCATACAGGAGAAAAACCTTACCAGTGTAAAACTTGTGGGAAAGCATTTTCTCACAGTGGTCATCTATTAATTCATAAAAGGACTCATACAGGAGAAAAGCCATATAACTGTGAAATATGTGGGAAAGCATTTACTAGCAGCAGTAGTTTAGGTGATCATAAACGTGTGCATACAGGAGAGAAACCATACCAGTGTGAGATCTGTGGGAAAGAGTTTTCATTCAATAGACATTTAAAAAATCATAGATTTAGTCACACCGGAACACCATATCCTTGTGAATTCTGCGGAAAGACGTTTTCTTTGAAAAGCCAATTATCACTTCATGAAAGGAGCCACACAGGAAATGGATCATATTCCTGTGAAATCTGTGGGAAATCTTTCTTGTTAAAAGGTAGATTAAATTTTCATAAAATTATTCACACGGGCAATAAACCATTTGAGTGTGAAATTTGTGGGAAAGCCTTTTCGCAAAAGTCTCACTTAAAAGATCATAAACTCACTCATACTGAAAGAACATTCCATTGTGAAATTTGTCTGAAAGTATTTTCACGTAAAGTACATTTATTAAACCATAAACATACTCACTCTGATGAAAAGCCATACAAATGTGAATTTTGTGGAAAAGCATTTTCTCAAAGTCGTTATGTATCCCGGCATGTACGTACTCATACAGGAGATAACCCATACCATTGTGACATTTGTGGTAAAGTATTTACTTACAGTACACTTTTGTCTGATCATAAACGGACTCACACTGGAGAAAGACCATACCAATGCATAACATGTGGGAAAGCATTTTCTCGTAGCAGTAACTTATCAAACCATAGGTGGACTCATGCAAGAGAAACACCATTCCGGTGTGAAACTTGTGGGAAAGCATTTTGTTCTAAAAGGAGATTGACTGATCATAAATGGACTCACACTGGAGAAAAACTGTACCGCTGCGAAACATGTGGGAAAGCATTTTCTCGAAATAGTAATCTAACTCGTCATAAAAGTATTCATACAGGAGAAAAAATATACCAATGTGAATTTTGTGAGAAATTATATTATAAAAAAGAGAATTTAACAGAACATATACGTACTCACACAGGAGAAAAACCTTACCAATGCGTAATTTGTGGGAAAGCATTTTCCAGAAACAGAAGCCTGTCAAACCATTATCTTATTCACAAAGGACGATGACCATAATATGACATTTGTCAAAATGTGATCTTGTTTAAATGTTAAGTAGTCCTGCAACATTTGTTCACAAATAAAATGTAACTTAGAAAATTATGGAATATTTTTTGAAAATCAACTTTTACAAACTTTTAAATAAATATATTGAGACAGAAGAGCCTTTATTACTGTGATGTTTGTTGTAAAACCTTGACTAGTCTATAACATTTTATCATCTCTCTAATTGTTTAAATGTATATTCAATGCTCAGAACATTAAAAACATTTATGTTTAAATATGCTGTGAAGGTAAAATAATATTAATTGATGACTAACATTTGTTTTGTCATTTTTCTCAACAAGTACAAGACACAGCTTCAGCCATGTTTTAATCTTATTTGGTTTCCTCATTAAGTGAATGTCAAAGAATTACTTTAAAACTTATTTTTTCAGAAAAAAGGAATTCTTAAAAGTTTCAAATAATAATGAAACACTGCATTTTGTGATAATTAGTATAGTGGTGGGAAACATTTTTAAATCCTAGAAATCTAAGAAGTTAGGTAGGAATAAACATATGGCAGAAGAAAAATACTGCCAATCAGTGACTAATATTTTATTTCGTCTTGGTATAATATTGGCTTCAATTTTTGGCACAAGACCAACAATTTTGTGGGGGGAGGATTAAGTTGAATACATCAACCCCAGTGCTCAGCTGGTACTTATTTTATCAACCAAAAGGCTGCTGGGGCACCACATTAAAGAAATTTTAAAACCCGGTACTTATTCTATCAGTCTCTTTTGTTGAAAAGATAAGTTACAGGAATGTAAACATACCGGACCCAGTTGTCAAGTGGTAGTGGGACAAACACACACACATTTACAACAGGTTTCTTTCAGTTTCTGTCTACCAAATCCAGCAACAAGGCTTTGGTTAGCCTGAGGTTATAGTACAAGATACTTGTCCAAGGTACCATAAAGTGAGACTGAACATGGAACCCTGTGGTTGGAAAGCAAACTTCTTACCACATAGCCACGCCTGCACCTATAATTTGTAATTAAATAGTTGCTTTCACTCTCCTTAGCATTCTGTCTGCCAGTATGATATTCTCTCTTTGTGTGTGTATATATATATATATCATCATCATTTAACGTCCATTTTTCCATGCTGGCATGGGTTGGAAAGTTTAGCTAGAGCTGGTGAGCTGCACCAGATTCCAGTCGTGTTTTGGCTCAGTTTCCACAGCTGGATATCCTTTCTAATGCTAACCATTTTACAGAGTGTATTAGATGTTTTGTTACATGGCACCAGCATCATGAGTGCTTTTCTATGTAGTGCTCACAAGTGGCTTGTAAAACAAAGACCCCTTCAGCTGGGAGATGGTTTAAGGTATCAACTCTGCTGTGGTGGATGGGTCTTCTTGAGTACAGCAAGGCTCCAGATATCTCAGTTTTCCGTCATCTTTATAAAGCTCCAGTGTCTTGAGATCAGCCATTAGTACTTCATCCCATGTCTTCCTGGGAAACTGATATCCTCAAATGCCCAGGAAGGTCTTTAGAGATAGTGGATAATTTCCAGTACCTAGCAGTTCGAATTAGCAATGGAGAGGATGTATGGAAAGTGTGATTACTAGAATAATAAGATGGAGAAAATCCAGAGAGCTTTTACCTCTATTGGCAACCAAAGGTCTCTCTCTTAGAGTGAAAGGAAGATTGTATAATGCATGCATACAAACAGTAGTGTTACATGGTAGTGAGATGATCCTGAATGCAGAGGACATGTGGAGGCTGGAGGAATGAAGCTCGTTCCACTGGATGTCCCATATCAATGTACAAGTGTGACAGTGTTTGTGGTTTTTTAAAATAAATGCTATAAAGGTTTCTGCACAGGAAGTCCATTTACAAAATTTAATATTATATTGTTGGTCACTGGTGCCTACTTTTTCAGTACACTATATGGGTTCAGAAGTATTTATAAAGAAGGAGTTCTGTCAGGTTTAGTTCCCCAAGACATGCAGTATGTCAACAACATTTTACTATTTTAACATAGGCACAATGAGTACTGTGACACTAGGGTTCCATTACTAAAAATTAATTTTATATTATTGGTTGTGGGTTCCTACTGCCTTAAGCTCAGAAATAGTTATATAATGTATTTAGATATATACAAATGTAAAAAGTGATATGTATTTCATTTCTAATTTGTGTAACTTTTCTTGTATATTTTCTTGCCATAGAACCCATACATAATTCACCTATTGTTAACATCACCATGCACCCACTCCTTATCTCAAAAATATCTTACAAGTTAGACTTGCTCTGGTCAGAATTACATATTTTTTAATGACTTAATCAGAGGAGGAAGAGCAATCCCATTATCTTTTACAGGACTTTCAGAACTGGTTATCCTCAGACCAGAGATATGGCCTGAAGCCTGAATGTTTACTACAGAACATAACTGCTAGACCACTCAAGTAACTTGTGGTGCTGCTAAACTAGGTAACAGATTAAGTCTTCCAACAAGAGCAAGAATGGTCTGATTGATGGGCTTCTGTGCACTTTTTCTCTATGAAATTTTACTCACAGCATTGGTCAACCAGAAATTATTGTAAGAGACACTTGCTCAAAGTGCTGTACAGTGAGAACAAACCCAGAACAACATGATTGCAAGGCAAACTTCTAAATTACATGGCTAGCCTGTACCTACCATATCAAAAAAGGAGAAAACAAACCTTACAGGGTCACACCTGGAACACCTTTGATTATAGTCTTGTAGGATAAAAGTCAACCTAAACGACAGTAATGTTATATATCTTGAATTAGTCTCCTACTAGTAAATGATTTTCCCCCACACAAACATGCAACAATTTTGATTTCGAAGTATTTAAAACAATTTTTTTTTTTTTTTAGGCAAATAGTTAAAGCTTCAGAGTGTTTACCATTTTGCAAAATCAAACTAGAAAAATGGACAAAACGGAGAACACAAGTGAAAAGATTAAAAAGAAAAAAAAAAAAAAAAAAAAAAAAAAATCACCACCTTGGGTTGAAAAGTTGGGGGCGCTGGGAAACCTCTAATAGCTATTGAGACATGCCAGCACGCAACTTTTAAATGATGAGAATCCTTCCTAACAACATTGGTCTACATAATTTTTTAGATGTAAATGTATGCAATACATGTTGATCTATATTTATATATATATATATATATATATATATATATACACATATATATCTATGTATATATGCATGTGTGATCTTCCCTTGTCTTGGTCCACGTGTTAAGGGCAATGAAGATCTGTCGTGAAGTGATTCAATATTTTATTTGGCAAAATAACACTTGTGTTTCAAATGCCTCATTGCGATTTAGTTGTGTCTAGTCTGAAATCGCCAGCGTGGTCAGTGTTGTGCAATGATATGAATATGAAAATGTAAACATTGCCAAGTGCGATCATCACTGAACTTTTGTTTTGCTGTTGTCATTCTAATATGATTAGATGTGGCTTTATATCGTTGGTGTTGTTTTTAGATTGAACTGTCTGTGATCCTACAAGTTCTTGTATATATTTGGCAAAATAAAGTGAAGAAGTTTCTTGTCTTCATCAGCCCACCGTGGGAAATCAGCTTGAAATCAACATTGCATGTTAATGAAATACTCGTTAGTTACACATAGTTCCCACTGCCTTCAGTGGTGAAGTTGTATCTATTATAAATGATAGGTGTCAATGCAGAATTTAACATCTCCAGTGGGTATTTATTGAGAAAAGCCAGACTTCATTCGGCTGACTTACTCTTACAAAGATAGTGCTTTAGTGGTGCCTCTGCAACTGAATTAGGACAATCTCTGTTTAACATACACAGAGTAATGGGTATTTATAATTTGTTACCAGATTTCAGATTATAAATTTTGAATCAAAGGATTGAACAAATATCCTCAATGGAAATTAAAATCAGATTAGTAACTCAGCATATAATTCTCACCATGAGTTACACCCATGCTCTCTATTCAATGATTTATTTTGAGATTCTTTTTCACAGTCCAACTATTTTTAAAACACTTGTTGCAGAAATTGACAATTCCAATGAAATATTGCAGCACAACAGTGTTTAGTATTGTGCCTTAGTTATAATGTTGTTGTGGAGGCCCAGTGGTTAGGGCAGCAGACTCGCGGTCATAGGATCGTGGTTTCGATTCCCAGACCGAGCGTTGTGAATGTTTATTGAGTGAAAACACCTAAAGCTCCACGAGGCTCCGGCAGGGGATGGTGGCGAACCCTGCTGTACTCTTTCACCACAACTTTCTCTCACTCTTTCTTCCTGTTTCTGTTGTGCCTGTAATTCAAAGGGTCTGCCTTGTCACACTGTGTCACGCTGAATATCCCCGAGAACTACGTTAAGGGTACACGTGTCTGTGGAGTGCTCAGCCACTTGCACGTTAATTTCACGAGCAGGCTGTTCCGTTGATCGGATCAACTGGAACCCTCGACGTCGTAGTTTAGTCATTCTAAACTTCTTTGCTACTTAAATTGTGGGAGATTTATATTCTCATCTGTCAACATCTGGAGATAAAAACTTCGATCAGAATTAAAGATTATATTTTATTTCCAAATTTAATACAAGCATTCCATTTGTATCGGTTGCTAGAACCACCTTTTATATGAATGTTTGGTGGTAGATATAGGTAAATGAATGGCTAATAGGGGAAATTATTCTTTCTGACTGGATAAATCATCCATGTTAACCATGATTGCTAATTCATAAGTATACGCAAAAGCGTTTACATTGTTTAATTAGATTAAAATATATTAATAGTGTCTGCTAGTCCAACTTGGCAATGCTACTTTTTAACTTAGCAAGGTACGTAACTCAGGCTGTCTCAGTGTTTCCATTTTCACTTTAGTTCTTTTGTCGTAAATGTTTTGTTTCATGAATCAGCATAATGTTATTGTCATAAATGTGTCAGCATAATGATTTTTTAATGATAAATTCTGTTTTATATTTTCTTTATCTAGGGAGATCTGAAACCCAAGGCCATCTCATTAAGTGATGTTTGCTTCAACCCAGTGCAACAGCTCACATAGAAGATGTCTCTCTGTTAAATCATTGGTTAATGTTTGCATCTTGACCCGGAAATGAAAAAAAAAAAAGAAGAAATACTGGAATCGGTGTAAAACAATGTGTAGGAAACGAATATGAAAAAAAAAAAAAAACGCGCAAAGTGGGGAGAGGGATTCGGAAAATTCACAAGATCCGAGTTTTTCCCTGATAACTTTTAGGAAAATGGGGTTTTTTTCAATGAAAATTTATAGAAATACCATTCAACAGCAAGCATTACGATTATGAAGAAATTTGTGGCAAAAATCTTTTCCAAAGTGTGGGGAGAGGACTTCGAAAAATTCACAAGATCCAAGTTTTTCCCTCGACGTTAAGTTATTTCCCTTGTATATTTTTATTTACTTTTTTTTAATCTCCCTAAACTTGAAGATTACCTATGGTAATCTTCAAGTTTACGGTGGTAAAAAAAAGGAAATAAAAATATACAAGGGAAATAACTTAACGTCGAGGGAAAAACTTACTAGTATTATCCGTAGTACTTTGAAATGAGTTTTTATTTTTAGCTGTTTATAAATAAATCACACACGTGTTTTTTTGTTTACCAACCACATGGTCCCGGGTTCAGTCCCACTGCGTGGCACCTTGGGCAAAAGTCTTCTACTATAGCCTCGGGCCGACCAAAGCCCTGTGAGAGGATTTGGTAGACGGAAACTGAAAGAAGCCCGTCGTATATATATATATATATATATATATATATATATGTGTGTGTGTGTGTGTGTGTATTTGTGTGTCTGTGTTTGTCCCCCCTAGCATTGCTTGACAATCGATACTGGTGCGTTTATGTCCCCGTCACTTAGCGGTTCGGCAAAAGAGACCGATAGAATAAGTACTAAGCTTACAAAGAATAAATCCCGGGGTCGATTTGCTCGACTAAAGGTGGTGCTCCAGCTTGGCCGCAGTCAAATGACTGAAACAAGTAAAAGTAAAAACTCTGCATGGTACTAAACAATCCACGCAGGTAATCTTATTCCTAATAAACCGACGGCGCGCACACCATTCCAACATTTTGTATCTTGAACTGCTGCATAATTCACTAATATTCCAATATTCATCGGTTATTATATAGATGGAAAAATTGAAAAAAAAAAATAGTGTAGTAGTTGAAGTGCACCGTATATTGAACAAATATGAAGGAAAAAATGCGCGCTGCCAAAGGGGTGTTAGGTGGGGAGAGGGCTCGGAAAATTCACGCGGTCAGCCCTACACAATCCGAGCACTAAATCTCAACGTCCGGTCACAGGAGTGAAACAAAAATCATCTAATACTTCTAATGCAATGTATATTGAACAAATATGAAGGAAAAAATTCGCGCTGGCAAACGGGGGGTGGGGGTGGGGTGGGGAGAAGGCTCGGAAAATTCACACGGTCAGCCCTACACAACCCGAGCACTAAATCTAAAAAAAAAAAAAAAAAGATACATGCAATGTACTGATCCGAGAGTAAATTCAACAAAAAAAGTGCTCCATCTGGTGAGAGATAAATCTTATTTATTTAAAGGTCACAATACATATATTAAAGCGCTACTAATAGTTTTATATGTTGAGAAAACTCAAACATATTGTTCAGGCGCAAACCACATATCATAATGAACTAAAGAAATTGAATAATAGAAGAAACACGAAAAATCTCAGAAGGTAGCATATATATATATGTATATATACATATATATCAAAGAAAAATAAATTATGCAGTCATGCTATCAGTGTGGTTACAATGAATAATGATTCCTTCAGATGGAGGAGTTCCTGTATAAAGTTATCTCTAAGTCATTTTAAATATATATAAAGTAAATGGATCTCTATTGATTGCGACGACAAGGATTCAATTTTTCGATCAACCGAATTATCTGCTGATTGACTAACGTCAAAGTGGACGAGTATTTCACAGACACGTCTACTATTAACGTAACCTGTAGGGAGAATCAATGTACAAGGCCGCACTTTTGTTTTACTTGCACAATCCATCCATCGGGTTTAAGCTTAATTTTCAGGTTCCTCTTTCCTAATTCCACTCACAAGACTTCGTGTTAACCTGAGGCAATGTTCGAGCCCCACCAGTATCTCAAATCGACATTCTTAACTATTTCACCATAATGCATCCATATTTTAACTATTTGTAGCAATGTGGTAAGGGAAATAACTTTGTAATGTTTGAAAGAGTTATTTCCCCTAACAGTCATTCTTACTTAATAGGCGGCGAGCTGGCAGAATCGTTAGCACGCCGGACGAAATGCTTGGCGGTATTTCGCCCGTTTTCACGTTCTGAGTTCCAATTCCGCCGAGGTTGACTTTGCTTTTCATCCTTTCGATAAAATAAGTACTAGTTGAGTACTGGGGTTGATGTTATCGACTATCCCCATCCCCCAAATTGCAGGTCATGTCCGTATTAATATTGGGTTGTCCGGAAAGTTCGTGCCGATTCATGGTAGCTTACCTTTCGACTTATTTGCCATGAAACCACCTCAATTCTGAGAAAAGGGTATTTTCAAGATAAAGGAAAGATGGAGACGCACTGTGCAACAAAATGGTTCATATTTGGTTGATTAAAAATGTAATAGCAACTATTTATTAACCTTTTTCTTTCCTTTAAAAATCGGCACGAACTTTCCGGACAGCCCAATAGAAAAAGATTATTCAATAGAAAACGAAGGCCGAAAATCATAGTTTACATTATATATAGTCTATAAATAGTCTGTAGAATAGTAATAGCATGTAAGATAAATAAAAACATGTAGAACTTTTTCTGTCTAAGCGGTTTTTTTTTTTTTACCCAATATTTTACATGCTATTATATTATTGCAAAGGCGACGAACTGTCAGACTCGTTACTGTGTCGGCTAAATTGCTTAGCAGCATTTCTTCCGACTCATTACGTTCTGAGTTCAAATCCCGCTTAAGTCATTTTTGCCTTTTATCCTTGCGTGATCAATAAAATGAAGTACCAGTCAAATACGGGTGTCGATGTATTTTTCGATGTTGTTATTATTATTGTTCAAGTCACTGCTTGGAATCGGGCATATGGCGTAGTGGTTAAGAACGCGTGCTACTAACCCAAGATTCCGAGTTCGATTCCAAGCAGTGACCAGAACAATAATGATAATAATAATAATAATAACAACAACATCAAAAAGTACCTTAGGAATGAGAACCCAGGTTCGAAATTTCCTCAAGACACCTGATGAAGGCTGGAGGGTATATCAGCCGAAATGTGTTAACAACAAGCAAGATGAGGACAAATTTCCGTCAAATGTAAATAATGTAAGTAATGTACATAATTCCTCATCTCTTAAATATAGAACTGAATCCGTTATCCTGCTTCTAATATCTTCCATATTATTCAATCACAGACGAATGAAAAGCAATATAAAACATTAGCTTCAAATTTTGACACAAGGCCAGCAGTTGTTGAAGGAAGGGATAAGTCGGTTACAACGACCCTATTGCTTGAGTGGCATTTATTTTAACGATCTCGAAAATATGAAAAGCAAAGTGGACCATGGTGAAATTTGAACTCAGAACGTAAAGGCTGCCGAAATGTCGCTAAACGGTTTTCCTGGTGTGCTAACGATTCTACTATTTCGTCGCCTTAAACTAATGACTGACAAAATACCGCTATGCATTTGGTCCTGATTGGTAACGGTTCTTCCAGCTCGCTATCTTACAATATTGGTTTGAAATTTTGGCACAAGGCCAGCAAAGGGAGAGGGTAAGTCGATTACATCGACTCCAATGCTCAACTGGTACTTATTTTATCGACTCCGAAAAGATGACAGGCAAAGTCGACCTTGGCGGAAGAATATAAAACGAATTGATAGAGTTTTCTATAGTCAATATTTGATTTTTTTTTTGTTACTTGCTGGGTTTCTAGGAAGTGCGTGCCCATCACCTTTGCAGGATCGTCGAGATCGGCGAGGTTCATATCATTAATGTTCTGTTTAGGCTCTTACAGATCAATGCCTGCTGGGAACACATGAGATGATTCCAGAGGGTTGATGCTCTGAGGAGCAAAAATTGCGCTTACAATGTTGTGCGTGGTGGAATGGGTGGGTGGGGGAGAAAACAAGAGGATCGGAGTGCCTGAGGTCAGGAGTGGTGGGTACGAGACCAGCTAGTTCTGAAGAACAGACGCCTTTAAAGTAGCTGTTATAAGGATTGTGTGTCGTAGTTTATCATTATGAAATGCTCCTTTGTTTTGCTTTCCGGCTGTAACATCTCTGTTCTTAAGATACGCTGTTTTCTTATTGGCTGAAAATTCTGAAAAGTATCAAACTTTGAGCAGCTGTAACATTTTCGTAATTTTTTTTCCGGAATAAATGAATTAGAAATTCGGATTCAGCATCAAAAATTACATCTATATGGTACTCTTTTACTTGTTTCAGTCTTTTGACTGTGGCCATGCTGGAGCACCGCCTTTAGTCGAGCAAATCGACTCCAGGACTTATTCTTTAGAAGCCTAGTACTTATTCTATCGGTCTCTATTGCCGAACCGCTAAGTTACGAGGACATAAACACACCAGCATCGGTTGTCAAGCAATGTTGGGGGGACAAACACAGACACACAAACACACACACATACATACATATATATATACATATATACGACGGGCTTCTTTCAGTTTCCGTCTACCAAATCCACTCACAAGGCTTTGGTCGGCCCGAGGCTATAGTAGAAAACACTTGCCCAAGATGCCACGCAGTGGGACTGAACCCGGGACCATGTGGTTGGTAAGCAAGCTGCTTACCACACAGCCACTCCTACGCCTATCAAATTTTTTTTTTTTTTTTTTTTTTTAGGATTTCGATATGCAGTGAGGATAAACCACAAAGATTCACTTTAAAAAGAATTTACTTTTTGCATTTATCTTTTGCTTGTTTCAGTTATTGGATTGCAGCCATGCTGGAGTACTGCCATGGTGGATTTGGTCGAACAAATAACCCCAGTACTAATTTTTAAGCTTAGTACTTATTCTATCGGTTTCCTTAGCCGAACTGCTAAGGTGCTGGGACATTAAGAAACCAATACCGGTTGTCAAGCGGTGGGGGAGACACGCACACATACACTCACACACATACACATACATACATACATACATACATACATATACAGGTTTTAATCGGCCCGGGGCTATAGTAGAAGGTACTTTTCCCCGTAGTATGGTTGAACACACTCAGGTGCTACGCAGTAGGGCTGAACCCGGAATCATATGGTTGGAAAGCAAACTTCTTACCGTACAGCCCTGCCGGCGCCTATCTATTAGTTTAAATATATTAGATTTATCATGTGTGTGTGTGTGTGTGTGTGTGTGTATGTGCATGTGTGTGCGCGCGCGCTGTTCTCTTACGAGAATTATTACATTGCCGCCACTACAGCAAGGGAATAATACAAATTCAATCATCCAAATTAACGGCTTTAAGCAACTAATCTAGGTTTCGTAATAGGAGCTGCTTCCCAACGAGACCACAGTCCTCAGTGCAGCAAGATACTCGATATAGAGAACAGCAAATGTTGTAACATTACCTCCAGAAATCAAATCATGTGTCTGCAATAAACCGCAAATTCGTGCTATGCATATGCAAGTAGATAGATAGATAGATAGATAGATAGATAGATAGAAAGATATGCTTGTATATAGATAATACGTGTGCGCGTGTGTATGTATGTGTGTATATATATATATATATATATATATATATATATACATAGGGAAAATTCACGAAAAAACAACAGACGAAGACAGGTGGTGTAGACAACAAATGGATGTATTAGTATAACGCTCGGGAATAGAAAAAGTCTTTAACGTTTCGAACCTACGCTCTTCAACAGAAAGAAACACAGAAAGAAACAAGGAAAGAAACAAAGAGAGAAAAAATGTGTGTAGTGGTCAGCGATTACATACATATACATATACATACATACATATACATACATACATATACATACATGCATATATATATATATATATTGGCTGTGTGGTAAGAGGCTTGCTTACCAACCATATGGTTCCGGGTTCAGTCCCACTGCATGGCACCTTGGGCAAGTGCCTTCTACTATAGCATCGGGCCGACTAAAGCCTTGTGAGAGGATTTGGTAGACGGAAACTGAAAGAAACCCGTCGTATGTGTGTGTGTGTGTGTGTGTGTCTGTCTGTCTATGTTTGTCCCCTCACCATCGCTTGACAACCGATGCTGGCGTGTCTACGTCCCTGTAACTTAGCGGTTCGGCAAAAGTGAGCTATGGAATAAGTGCTAGACTTACAAAGAATAAGCCCTGGGGTCGATTTTTTTTATTAAAGGCGGTGCTCCAGCGTGGCCGCAGTCAAGTGACTGAAGCAAATAAAAAGACCAAAGGAATAAAAAGGTATATATATATATATATATATATATATAATCATAAATATACAGGGATTAGCATGAGTTGCTTCACCAACATACTGAAAATTTATATTTATATATATATATATATATATATATTATATATATATATATATATATATATATATATATATATATATATATATATATATATATATATATATATATATAATTATGTGTATTTCTTCTATCTTAATGAATAAAAATTCTTCTGATAGAATAAATGGGTTAATAGAAACCAATGTAGCAAAGAACACAAAATAACTGTCGTTTAGTTCCTGTTTTTAAGGCAGGAACTCCTTGAAATTTTGGGTATTTGAGTATATTTAAGAATTTAAGGATTGGAGAAAACGCATGTTATAATTGCATACTTTATTCCTACATATGTTTCAAAGGATTACAACCTGTGTGATCCATAGGGATCTTTGATATTAAAATTGTAACCTTTTCATCAGGGAAAGCATGGGAATCATCTTAAACGTAAGACATTATGACCGATTATGAAAACAATAGATGGATAAGGTTATGACTTGATTCATTTGAAAAAAACCGTTAGAGAATTGGACGCTGCCGGATAGTGGGTTGGACAACACATACCAATCAATGTGTAAGAGCGTACATGCATACATACACACACAGAACACACATATACATGCATACTGATACACACACACACACACACACATATACATGCATAAATGCGCATATACACATACATACACATGTGCACCCGTATATACATATGTATACATATATATACACATATATACACACACACACACACATATATACATATACACCTGTATATATACACACACTCATACGTCCACATTTATACATATATATACAGATATAGGGCAGGGAATTGCCAATTAGTAATAAAATTAATAATTAACAATTTTGCCAAATAGTTCAGTATGAAAAAACCCTTTATCGGTAAAAACATTTATAATCATAAATATATAGGGGTCAGCATGAGTTGCTTCACCAGCATACTGAAAATTTAGAAATAGCAGTCAAAGAACTACTGATTGCAAACTACAATTTTTTCTCTAACGGATGGCGATATTTATGGCACACATAGAACAAAAACAATATATGCATATATATATATATATATATATATATATATATATATATATATATATATATGTGTGTGTGTGTGTGTGTGTGTGTGTGTGTGTGTGTGTGTGTGTATGTATGTATGTATGTATCTATATATACACACATATGTATATATAATATGTGTGTGTGTGCTTTTAAGAATGGATGGATGTGAGTACTAATAGGTTTAAGTGGTTACGGTATAGAACCCACGATCATAAGGTTATGTGTACGCTTCATGGCGCCTTATGTCCTCGAACGAAGCACTTCATTTTATGTTGCTAGAATCCAATCGGCTCAGAATGAAAATCACGAACTTTTCCAAATAAAGATTTACGGTCTGCGAATAAAACGTTTTAGTAGCTCGGATATAAGTTATTTTGTTCATGTCTTTCTGCAATGTACATAGAGATTTCATTAAGATAGGCAAAAGATTAACATTTATAACGTCGATCCTATTATATTATTTCCGTTTTATTTATTGGTACCGAAGTTGTAAAAAGAAAAATCAATTTCCAGAGTGTATAAAGTTTTTGGTCAACATTCAAAATATTCCAACAAAATATAGTAGAGTGAGTGAGAGCCTCTATAATGCTGGAAGCATTAAATATCTTGATAAGAACTGATGATGTGATGAGGAATGAAACAATGCTATTCATGGATTAATATTATTTTGATTCTTTTGACAAGTATTGTAATCAACTTCAGAAATGTATTCAGTTTGCTGTATTTTGTGTTACGGTTTACACTCAGCTCACAACATTCAAATTTCTGCAATCGTCTGCAATGTTGTGGGGCTCCTCGACGTATTATAAGCGGTGTAAAATTATGTACGCTGGTGCTGCAGCTGTGTGTTATTAATGTTATTTAATATTCACCTTTTAAGAGATGAGGTGCAGTTCTTTGGCATCCTGCATTTTCTGTGTAATAGTATACACGAGCGTTACTCTTTTGAACCGTTATTGTTCAAGAAATGTTATAGTGTAATTGTCCGTTCGAGTGCTTCTTAAGGTACTTACAATTCGATATCCTTTCGGATCGTTTTTGGAGTCGGCCCATTAAAGGCCAACGAGCACACTATCAAGGTATCTCATTATGCTTACTGTGCAAGCCCGACTGATCTCTCTATCTTTAGCTGAATTGGGCAATATCTGGTAATTCCTACTAATTCAAAATCTACGGAAGAAATATTTTGTTGGCTATAGCATGCAGGCAAATGTTAGAGGAATGGTTAATAGGGCAGATTACCACTTTTCTAAGGCATGATTAAGGAATGGGTTAAGAGTTTTTCCATAGTTTGAGTATAGGTTAAGGGGTAGTATGTACTGAGAAGAATGTGATGATGGTGATATTAGTATGTTGAGGATAGTAATAGCACCGTGGTGTTAGTGTATAATGGCGTAATGCTAATTTGTGGAAAAGGAAGGGGAAATGAAGAGACGGAGCAGGGAGGAAGGAGAAAAAGAAAAGGCAGAGGGAGTGCCAATAGGCAGAAGATAGATTTGGAAAGGACATGGATGTTTAGAAGATTTTATATGCAGGCAATAAAAAACAAGGTTTCTGCTCTTTTGTTGCAGGTAGTATTGATATTTTCAGCTTCATAATACATGAACTACATCTGCTACCCTCTCCGTTGTTTTTTTTTTTTTTTTTTTTTTTGCAACACTCCATCTGATTAGTGGATTCCTTATACCACGATCTCAGCCCCCAGCTCCCCGCAAATTAAAAAAAATAAGTCAAATTTGCCCTTGAATTGAGACGAGAAAATTCCTATTTGTTCTACATCATTATCTTTCTATCTGCGTATATACTTAAACGTCAGTTATATTCCGGCTTATTTCTAGTATTTCGAGCTCCAATCGAACATCATGAGATGCATCCTAGCCGTTCTTTTCCTAGACACAGGGCACAATGCCTCTTCCATCATCTGTCACAGTAGCGAGAAAGCGGGGAGTGGCGGTGGTGGTGGTGATGGGGACACCGGCATATCAGAACATTAAAATAGTCTCAGTAAACAGTGAAAAGCATTAAAAGATTCGCGGGTACTTTTTGGTTATTTCACCCCCATTAAAAATTTGGTTTATCTCCCTCCCCGTTTTACGAGAAATATCGGTACTTTTGGTTATCTCCTTGAACTAAAAAAATGTTTAACCCCTAAAAAATCCCCCCCCCCCCAATAAAAAATTAAAAAAAATAAAAGGGAAAAAGAACTAATAGACAGAAGTGAAAAGATGAAACGTCGTTATGAATCTGATAATATTTTTCTAACAAATCATATAAATCTGAAAAAAATTAATAAACATGAAAACGGAAAAAATTAATAAATAAGGAAACTGAAAAAATCAAGCATCTTACTGAATCCGAAATATTTTTATAGCGAATCAAACCATGCCTATTGAGGAGGCCAAACGTCAACAATGTGTTGAAGTATTGAATTAAAAGGATGTAACTCTTTTAATCCAATCTCTTGTCGCCATATTAACTCGATTTTTAATGGGGGTGAGATAACCAACAAGTACCAATTCACGAGCAAATTAAATATTTAAAAGTTACGAGCAAACCAACGGGAGTTGCTAGAAACAAGAGTCAAAACATTAAAATATACACGAGTAAAAACATTAAAACATTCGTGAGCAAATTAAATATTTAAAAACTACGAGCAAACCAACACGAGTTGCTAGAAATAAGAGTAAAAACATTAAAATATTAACGAGTAAAGCAAACAGTAAAAACAGTGTAACACATTAAAACATTCGCGAGCAAATTAAATATTTAAAAGCTACGAGCAAACCAACAAGAGTTGCTAGAAATAACAGTTAAAAAATTGCTTAAAACAGACACTTAATAGTTTAAAAAATTCAAGAAGGAAAGTTTGCAATACACTCTAAGATTTTATAAAATAAATCATCTTTCTCATATTTCCTTCTCCATATAAATTTACGAAGATAAGAGTCAACCATGGAACGGTGCGCCCAACACCGGCATTTGTTTCCACGCTTTAAAGATACCCACGTACTCTGAATTTGTTGTTTATAAATTCAGTGCTATGGTTCACAGTTTTATGTTTGAAATCATAGCCCACGATTTCTGGGATATGATTATAAGCTCGCCACAGGTCACTGATGATAATGGTTCCTGGAAGAACTGAGTGTCGTATGCAGACCTTGTTTACATTTCTTGTGCGCATGTACAGCATCTTTGGTTACTATGGAAACAGAGTTCTTCGCAATCAACTATGGAACTAGTGATGGTTCTTTGCTTACTATGCTAACAAAACTTCACAGTGATGTGCAAAATACCCAAATTTTGCAAATTTGAAAGGCCAATAACTTTTTAATTATGAATGTATAGGAAGAATGAATTTCATTTTCATAATTAGTATACAAAACTGAATCTATATACCAAATTTGAAAACAATTGGAACAGAGACGATAGCCACATTGGAATGTAAGCACATCTAGAAAAATCTTGCTATTTTTCTCACACTGAGAAAAATAAATGAGATTATACTGGCATGTTTCGGTGTTACTGGGCACTCGTCAGGGGATGTACAACTCTCATTCTTTTGCTCAGAAAGGGAATTTGTAGATATCACTATTTAAACCAAACACATACTAGATACTTAAAGGACTAGACCCAGTCGTTGGTGTGTGTAAGTAATGGATAAAAACCGTCATTTTACACAAAAATACAGTGAAATAGGTTCTGATTTTTGTTTGACTTAAATAGCGACTACAGTTAGTTTTCAGCGAGTTGCAGAATGAGGTACTTATACTCTGACGAGTAGCCATAAAACATGTCAGAATAATTTTCTTTATTTTATTTTTGTGGAGAGAAAGAATAAAACATATTCAAATCTGTTTACATTCCACAGTAGAGACGTTAAAACTGCAATTAACTACATCTAAAATAACTACATTAAAATAACCTCAGATTTTCCCAATACACGTTGTTTGTCAAGAAAGTTATACGTGCATACAAAAATACAAAACTGTGAGTGCGTGTGTGTGTGTGTGTGTGCATGAAAAAGTGAAGAAGAAAGACCTTTCTGACAATCATTTTTCACTTTAGTGATTAAATGTTTACAAACCTTCGTTTTGCAAACGTCTAATCATTAAAGTGAAAAATAATTATCATTCTTCTTCACTTCTTCAAATATAAACTACTGTAGCAAGGATTTTTCTATTTCTACACGTACATACATACATACATACATAAATAAATACATACATACATACATACATACATACACACACATACATACTTTTATATATATATATATATATATATATATATATATACACACACAAAGTATTCTATAATTATATACATAATTATAATAGGGGGTCAGCTAAGTGCTTCACCACGAACTGCATTAGAAATAGATGCTAATGTCTTTTCAACTACCAAAAAATCTTTTGAATGTAGGTACAAAGAAAAATTATGAATCCATACGACCGCGGTTAATTACAGACGCGTTTCGAACTTACAGTAAAATATATTTACCTATTGTTCTTTTCAGTATAATATTCCAAATATATATTTGTGAGTGTTAGGATTAAATATGTACGCGATCAAGCGTCTTCGCATAACTAATATTCAACTGCACTCCCCAAAATATACAGCCGAATGTGATACATATTTATCTTTTGTATCCACGTGTGTGCTACGACCTATACTTATCATACAGTCAGGAGTGGCTGTGTGGTAAGTAGCTTACTTACCAGCCACATGGTTCCGGGTTCAGTCCCATTGTGTGGCACCTTGGGCAAGTGTCTTCTACTACAGCCTCGAGCCGACCAAAGCCTTGTGAGTGGATTTGGTAGACGGAAACTGAAAGAAGCCCGTCGTATATATATATATATATATATATATATATATATATATATATATATATATATATATACGTGTGTGTGTGTGTGTGTGTGTGTGTGTGTGGGTAGGTGTTGTGTTTGTGTGTCTGTGTTTGTTCCCCCACCATCGCTTGACAACCGACGGTGGCGTGTCCAGTTCAGCAAAAGAGGCTGATCGAATAAGTACTAGGTTTACAAAGAATAAGTCTTGGGGTCGATTTGTTCGACTAAAGGCGTTGTCCCAGCATGGCCACAATCAAATAACAAATAAAAGAATAAAAGAATATGCATAAGCATGTATAGGTCGTTTGGGCTAAATTTTACCATTTTTTTGTCGCCTTTTTTCAGGAACAGTTTGGTGTATTAGCGAACAGTCAACTGCGTTGGAGAGCATAAAGATTAAAATTGTAGTTGAGAAAAAGTTGCAAATGTTTTTCTTTTGATTTTGGTTTTATTTTTGCTTTTACTCTGTCTTCTTCACTTTGTACTCGCGTCATTTACTCTACCACCGTCTTTAAGAATTATATCTTAGCCTCACCATTGCAGCTTTACCAATCATACCTTAGTCTTACAATCTAAGATTATACTGTAGTCTTAGTCTTATCGTTACTTTACCTGTCATAGTTTATTTATAATCCCTGATTACTAGCTTTAATCATTACTGTTAACCATTTATACACACACGAATTTGTTGTAAATAAATAGATGTTGATATTTCAGGTTTAAAATAATTAGCAGTAACCCTAGCTGCCTATTGACTTGTTTACTTGCAAATATTTTCTCTCGACAATTTTTTTCAAAATAAAGTAGTAATCTCCAACGGTCTGCTACTGACCATAAGGAGGTTGTAGGGCATCAAATTTCTTTACTGAATGTCAATATTATTCATTCGTGGTTAGAGCCAACAAGGGCTTAAAAATGATGGTTTAAAATAGATGACCTAGTTCTATAAAAATTCCACATTGACCAAATTTTTCTCATTTATTTTCTTTTCTTTTTCCATTTCTCTTCTGTGGTAGTTGGTTTGCTTCGGCTCTGAAAAAGATAGCTTTGGGTAGTGGTTCCCTATATTTTCGGTCGGTCACTTGATCAATTGACCAGATTGAACCAAAAGCGAACCCAAACGCGTATCTAAAAGAGCTGTAATCCTATAATAAATAAATAAATGTATGTACGCAATTACTTCTGTCTATTTTATTAATATATGCATACACACACGATGGAGGCGCAATGGCCCAGTGGTTAGAGCAGCGGACTCGCGGTCATAGGATCGTGGTTTCGATTCCCAGACCGGGCGTTGCGAGTGTTTATTGAGCGAAAACACCTAAAGCTGTACTCTTTCACCACAACTTTCTCTCACTCTTTCTTCCTGTTTCTGTTGTGCCTGTAATTCAAAGGGCCAGCCTTGTCACGCTGTGTCACGCTGAATCACCCCGAGAACTACGTTAAGGGTACACGTGTCTGTGGAGTGCTCAGCCACTTGCACGTTAATTTCACGAGCAGCCTGTTCCGTTGATCGGATCAACTGGAACCCTCGACGTCGTAAGTGACGGAGTGCCAACAACAAGACATACACATACATACATACATACATACATACATATATGCATATATATATATATATATATATATATATATATATATACATAGGCGTAGGAGTGGCTGTGTGGTAAGTAGCTTGCTTACCAGCCACATGGTTCCGGGTTCAGTCCCACTGCGTGGCACCTTGGGCAAGTGTCTTCTACTATAGCCTCGGGCCGACCAAAGCCTTGTGAGTGGATTTGGTAGACGGAAACTGAAAGAAGCCCGTCGTATATATGTATATATATGTATATGTATATGTTTGTCCCCCCACCATCGATTGACAACCGATGCTGGTGTGTTTACGTCCCCGTGACTTAGCGGTTCGGCAAAAGAGACCGATAGAATAAGTACTAGGCTTGCAAAGAATAAGTCCTGGGTTCGATTTGCTCGACTAAAGGCGGTGCTCCAGCATGGCCACAGTCAAATGACTGAAACAAGTAAAAGAGTAAAAGAGTATACATATATATATATATATATATATATATAAGGTGTGTTATGAGCATTTATAGAACATGTATCCTAGAGAAGGTGTTAATAGAAAATTATAAAATTTTATAAAACTTTTAACACCTCTTCTCCATCTTTAATTGTTTGCTGAATTTCTATAGGTTACGTGTTCTATAAGTGTTCATAACACACCTTATAGTCATAACATTTACATATTCAAAAAATACTTACAATAGTAAGCTACAAATTTAATATGAAGAATCTTTATTAGAAACCTAGCTTTGGAACCTCCCAAAGTAAAGGATGAAATAGAACTCAACCTTTTCTCACACACACACACACACATATATATATATATATATATATATATATATATATATATATATATATATAATATATATATATAGAAAGAGAGAGAGAGAGAGAGAGAGAGAGAGAGAGAGAGAGAGAGAGAGAGAGAGAGAGAGTTTTTGAAGTGATATACAGACATTGTATGTTGAGTATAATAAGGTATGTTGGATGATTATATTTTTCTTTTATTTACCATTTTAGCGCTGCCTTCGGTTATTCGATTTATCAAAAAAGGTGGTTTATAGTAAATTTGCTTAGCCTTTTTATATAAAATTGAAAGTGATGATGTTTTATAAAGAGAGAGAGAGAGGGAAGGGGGAAAGAGAGGCACAAATTAGAAAGGAAGGTGCAGGGGTGAGAGAGGAGGAGAGAGGAGAGATAGAGAAGAGAAAATAAAGTAGGAGTGTTTTGATGGTTTGCAGAGGAAGGGAAAAGAAAGATGAAAAAAGTTTGAGAGGGAGGGGTAGGCGTGGCTTTTGATCGATCTTGCTTGATTCAATATGCTGTTTTTTCTTTTTTAGTGACATTCTGGGTGGGTTTAGGAAAGGAAATTTTTTGTATTCAACTGGTCAAGGTCTTTAATTGGCAGGCCAGATGTTGTTTCTGATTTTCTCCAGTAAGAGTTATAATTACATTTCAAGGTCTTGCTTTTTAAAATTATTTTGTATTCATTAATGTAAGGGAGAGAGAATTGTTGTATGGATGTGTTAATTTTTTTTATTGAAATTCCAGATGTTGTTTTTGATTTAGCTGTGTATGGCTTTCTTTTTGAAAGAGTGATTTTAAAGTAAGAATAGGTATGATTTTAGATACAATCTGAAAATAAGTTTAAGCGTGGAAAAGTGTTTCTCAATTACAAATATGATCTGAATTTAAAAAAAATAAATCATAAATACGATCTGTGTTCCTTGAAATTTCGTTATCCACATATTTCCGACATACTGAATCAAGCAAGTTTGACCGCACTAATACAAAAGCCACGCCTCTCACTCCCTCTCAAACTTTTCTTCTTTCTTTTCCCTTCCTCTGCAAACCACCAAAACACTCCTACTTTCTTTTCTCTTCTCTAACTTCACTATCTCCCACTCTCTCCTCCTCTGTAACTCCTGCACCTTCCTTTCAAATGTATTCCTCTCTTTCCCCCTCCCTCCCCCTCTCTCTTTCTAAAACATCATGACCTTCAATTTTATGTAAAAAAGGCCAGGAAAACTTATTATAAACGACTCTTTTAATAAATTTGATAACGGAAGAAAGCACTAAAAATGTAAATAAAAATATATATAATCAGCCAACATTCTGATTACCTTATTATTCATAATACATACATACATACATACATACATACATATATATATATATATATATATATATATATATATATATATATATATATAAACAAATAGTAAATGAGTATATGCATATATACGTACAGGTATGTGCATACCGACATCCACCTGTATGTATAGGTGCATATCTGGGTACAGGACATTGCAAACAAAACGTAGACGAGAAAACACACAAGCCACATAGAGAACATTCTACTTCATCAGCTACCTCCGTTTTAACACCGGCGTTTCGAAGAGCTAGGCAGGACGCATCGTTAAAACAGCTCTTCCCATGGACAGCAAATTAAATTTGTATACACAAATTAAATCTTGCCATGGAGGAATGTTGTGGCGGACAAAAAACAAGACAGGAAAACAAACAGAAAAGGCTTTACGGCCAGACGAGAAAAATTGTTTGTGTGTGAACTCTGTGAGGCACGAACTTGAAAGTAGGGACGAAATGGTTCGTGTGTTTGCTCGGCGACAGCCAAGGAAGAAAAGGATTATTGACCGGAAGCATGTGACCATGCCGGTGTAAGGGGAAGAGAGAGAGTGGCAGAGGGAGAAACAAAGGGAGGAAGTAGAAGAATAGGTGAGCAACGAGAGGAAAATAGAAAGAGAGGAAGTACGAGGGGGAAAAAAGAGATACGTAGTAGTAACAGAGGAAGAACGAGAGGGGTAAAGCGAGATACGTAGTAGTAAAGAGGAAGAACGAGAGTGGGAAAAAATGATAGAGGAAGAGAAAGAGATAGAGTAGCGTCGGAAAATATGAAGTTACGAAAAACTACTTATATATATATATATATATATATATGTATGTATGTATATAAATATGTATATATATAAAAGGGATAAATTATCCTAGCGAATACCGAATAATTTCATAAAATAAAGTAGATGCAGGCTATCTTCAACAGTCCGATTATAATGTAATTATTGCATAATACTCTGTAATAACTATGTAATTGTTACATAGTACTCAAGCTTAAAGAGATACTGGTACTTGTAAGCTTCCGTCGTAGTTCCTTGTTCCTATTCAGAACTGCAAATATTTCGTAGAGTATATAATTGAAAACCAAGAGGAGAAATATTTATTTACATCAAGAACTTTTTTTAAAACGTTTTCTATATATAACAATGACCAACATATGTCTCTATATATAACAATGAAGGAAACCACTGCAGGTTATTTTTGAGAAGTGTTCCCTCTCGGTGATGTTTCGGAGCAAGTCGTCCATAATTGTTTCATTTTTCTCTATTATGTGCGTATGTGCATCCATAGATTTGTAATGAAGCAATACGCTGCTTCTGTTCTCTTCTACTTCTCTACTAGAAACGTTTACTTTGGAATTTACTTCTATTGAGAAAAAAAAATCGCGTGCATGTTATTTTTAACGTAAGTTTTTTTATGACGGCTTCTCTTTTCTGCGTCTAACTTCATTAGAAATCTACGGATGCACATACGCACATAATAGAGAAAAATGAAACAATTATGGACGACTTGCTCCGAAACATCACCGAGTGAGGAACACTTCTCAAAAATAACCTACAGTTGTTTCCTTCAAAATTTCTACATGCTCGAAATGTACATACATCAAGGTATATTTGTAGAAAATTTCACGAAAAAATATTCATTTTCCTGGAAGTTAAGAGGAATTTAAGTGGACTCTGTTGGAATTTCCGAAAATTTCCGCCACCTCCATTCCAAAACACTTTCACCGAAAATTTTTGTATATTCGGAATCTACATAATAGATAATATATGCATAGAAAATTTCATTAAAAAATATTCTTTTTTCTGAAAGTTATGATCTTCCAAAGTCGGGCGGGGGGTACAACTCTGTAGTTATGCCAAAAGTAACGCTATCATCTTCAACTGAATACTAACGCAGGAAGCTTGTTAGAATTAGTTCACTTTGGAAACGTCGTAACTGATAGACCCTTGATGAAATTGAGCGACTAGGACGCATAATTGCATACAGAGCAACATGCAGTTGCTGCAGTAGAAAAAAATGTTGGTCATTGTTATATATGCCGAAGAAAACTTTTTAATAAAAAAGTTTTTGGATGTGAATAAATCTCCATTCCCCTCTTGGTTTTCAATAATATCTATCTATCTATCTATCTATCTATCTATCTATCTATCTATCTATCTATCTATCTATCTATACATGTATGTATGTATATATGTATATAAATATATATATGTATTTATGCATGTTTATTTAAAAGCAGCAGAAATATAACAAAAGACTGTTACTCTGAGTTTCACGTTCCCGTTCATCGGACAGTTTTGTTAGAAATGGGAGAGGAATAACAATGCAATCAAATGTATATATGTATGTATATATATATATATATATATATATATATATATATATATATATATATATATATATATATATATATATATGTATATATATTCATATCGTTTAACGTCCGCTTTCCATGCTAGCATGGGTTGGATATATATATATATATATATATATATATATACATATATATATATTCATATGTATGTACCTATACATACACACGCACTCACACACATATTCACACATATATATACATACACACACATACGAAAGTTGAAAAGATCAGGAAATCGTGCCTGCGTAACATCAAAATATTTTTTCTGGAAAACAATATTCGAAATGGCAAAACAACAATTCAGATGTTTGGTCAAGAATGTCAGCAGATTCTGTTGCAAATGTGAGAAGAAATATGAGAAAAAAGCAATCAATTCACGGAACTATAACTACCATGACTAAACAAAAGCAACTGACCTAGGAATCTAAGATACTAACAACATAACGAATACATTACTAATAATACACAGATTTCAACAAAGCAAACAGACTCTAGGCTCATTTACAACGCGTTCCATACAAAACAAACATCATTTATAAATTAATGTGAACAGTGCAAAATAAAGTAAAATTATAGAAATACAACAAAATGGTTTAGAAAAATCTAACAGAATGAATAAAAAATGTTATATTTAAGAAGTAAAAATGTTCTTCACTAAAGTGAAGCTCACTGGTAGCTCGGTAACACCAATTTTACTGTAAACAACCTAAGAACTACACACTCCAAAACCAAATACTTTTATCTCGGACAATCAAGGCACAAAACGCTCCCAGTACCATCCACCCCAGCGTTACTAATCTTATCATAAAATACTTCGCAGTCCCACTGTGTATTCTCTCCTCAAGATGTTGAAAACCAACTCCGCTAATCACTCTATCGTCTCCGCCTGTATTTGCCCCACTGAATTTCTTATCAGCCATCTTGATAAACAGATGTTCTTCAATATGTCGCTGCCCTACCTTCCCATATTAAGAATATCTTTACCATTCTCAACTCTTTCCTTCCCTCCTGGATTCTTACAGTTCCTATATATCACGCACGAGAGATGCATTACATACCATTTAACGATGGACTCTTACTTAGTCCTCAGATATTTCTTTGATCTCTGCCTCTCATTTGAAACTATACCAGAAATCCACCGATATCACGATAGGTACCAATATGGGTCTCAGTTACATCGAACTTTTCGTAGACTATATTACGGATTATAAGACCCACAAGAGAATTGCACGGTTGTTATATCTATCACTGTATAGGTGGCAACGGATTCCCTGGAGATGGATTCATTATGTTCATTCCTTACATCAATACTTCCCATACGAGTTTGGAATTTACTTCTAGCACTTACGATATTTTATTCTATTCCTCGACACTCCTGTTACAATTAAATAACTCATATATTTCAATTTCTAAGCAATATAAACCTAGCACATTTTTATCATGACTTTTTTTCTTTTCACCCTAATCACTCTAAGACTACCATCTTCTCTTCGAATTTCTTTGACTCTGTCAATCATGCAGCAACAGTTCGGATTTCCTTTCCAAATCTGAGGAATTGTGTAACTTCTACCTAGTGCGGTGTTAACCATGACTCAATAGTCACCTTCGCACTCTGTCAAATCCAGATCATTCGCAGAACTTCAGCATCAGTAATAAGCAAGTGGTAGGCGAAGAAATTTTGTATTTCCTTACCTATTACCAGTCTATTACTTGTTAGCTGTGCCACCAATACAATATAGTTATGAATACGTAGGTATTAGCGGTCATATCAATATATATTTATTCTTGATTTGAAACTAGGCCCCGTAGGGCCTTTTCGGTAGGATGAAAATCAAACCAACTAGAATGAAGATCAAACCAACTAGTTTCGTTATTAATTCACAACTCACTAGAATTCACTCATCTCGTTTGTAACAAAGCTAAGTATGTATTAATGTGACACCATTCATTTACTTATTCATAACCAACGCCGTATTGACATTTTAATACAACATAGTCAATAACCGCTTATTATAAGCCGCCAATTAACAGACTGAACAAAATACTTGCAAATAATTAGAGAAACGCAGACGAGATTACAAAACATATACGTTAGAAAAATCCGACAGTTCTATATAAGACTTGTTGAAGTAGTAGTTAGAAAAGATACAATTAAACATTACTTATTGCAAGTTTTTAAAGCGAATAGAAGAATAGAATGAATGAAACAAACATCAGTGATTTTAGCCGTATTATTTTTATCCGCATTTAATTGATTTTTTATTCTTTTACTAGCTTCAGTCTTTTAGGGCTGCGACTATCCAAGAATGGTTTTATTCGATTATATCGATCCCAAAGCCTCGTCTGGTACTTATTATATCGATCGCGATTTATGAATAGCTAGGTCCATTAATGAACTTAGTTATTGTTGTTAATGGGCGTAACTCTGATTCGGAGTAAGTACCGCAATGCATTTTTTTGTTTAAATCATTGATATATCGGGCATCACTCACTGATGTATGCATACGCATTATTCATGCATATATAATACATAAACACTCACACGCACATTTATATATCTATAAAAGTATACAAAATTATAAAATTATTTATTCGAAGCTGGAAGTTCTGAGATTGTTATTCTGAGTTTAACGCTACCGATCGTATGACGATTATTGAAAATTGAATCAACGGCCTATATATTTATGTACAAGCTTTTGAGGAAGCTGGCGTCTTGTGACTGGCTGACGCATGTATCTGATTGTTTTGTAAATGTAATATCATCATAAATATGGCGTATATGTAAAAAAAATTGAGTTTACTGGGGCACCGCTTTGAAGGAGTTTAGTCGAACAACTCAACCCCAATACTTTCGTTTTAAAGTCTGATGCCTATCCCATCAGTCTCTTTCTTGCCAAACAGCTAAGTTACGCGAACGTAAACAGATCAATACCGGTTGTTAAGCGGTCCAGGGGCAAACACACACACCACACACACCACACACACACATACACACACACACACAAGACGGAATTCTTTCAGTTTCCGTCAGCCAAATCCACTCACAGAGCTCAGGCTGGTCCGAAGCTCCTGCAGATGACACTTGTTTAAGGTGCCACATAGTGGGACTGAACCCAGAAGCATGTGGCTGAGAAGCGAACTTTTTACCACACAGTCTCTCTGGCGCCTTTGCACATATTTGAGTATGTATTCACCATATTTTCCACGCGATTGTTAAACAACCACTGTTTGAGTTATGTTTTTTCGTATCTAATTCAATTAAAAATTTAAACATATATTAGAATTAAATATTTAGCAGCATATAATTAGGAACATACATCAAAGACTCGTTATTTCAAATATTGGTATGAATGTAACACGCTTCCTATTTTAAACAATATTTCAGAAATAAATATTCACATCGAAAAACTGATTCCGTCATAATTACAGCCAATCAGAAGAATTTTCTTCCTTGAAATATTGTGCATAAATGTAGAACCAATTATTACAGTTTTTTCAATATTTGTTTCCATAAGGCTGAGGAGCTGGCAGAATCGTTAGCACGCCGGGCAAAATGCTTAGCGGTATTTCTTCCGTCTTTACGTTGTGAGTTCAAATTCCGCCGAGGTTGGCTTAGTCTTTTATCCTTTCGGGGCCGATAAAATAAGTACCAGTTGGATACTGGGATCAACATGACTGACAGCCTATCTCTCGAAGTTGCTGGCATTGTGCTAAAATTTGAAACCAATATTTGTTTGCATCACGGAAATGTGAGACTCAGAGAAGTCAATTTGCGAAGATTCCGTTTCTAATATATAATATACCAACCCCGTTGTACTCCAATATTGAATATTTTCTTTACATCACTTGTATGTACAAAAAATGACTCTCTTCCCTCTCTCTCTCACTCACACGCCCATATAAGTACGTACACACACACACACGACCTGGCAGAAACGTTAGCACGCCGGGCGAAATGTTTAGCGGTGTTTCGTCTGCCGCTACGTTCTGAGTTCAAATTCCGCCGAGGTCGACTTTGCCTTTCATCCTTTCGGGGTCGATTAAATAAGTACCAGTTACGCACTGGGGTCGATATAATCGACTTAATCCGTTTGTCTGTCCTTGTTTGTCCCCTCTGTGTGTAGCCCCTTGTGGGCAGTAAAGAAATAACACACACACACACACACACACACATGTATATAGTTTAGCTGTTGGACTTAGAATAAAGCGCATGAAAACAAAATACATGCAGTCAGAAGACGTAGTACGAGGACGAAAAGAGGTGGTAAGAGACGATGTCGAAGAGCTAACGAAAAGAAGGAGTTGAGGCACACAGTGGATATACGTCGAAGCATGAACACTGAGATCTCGTGGAGTACAAGGGCAGGATGAATGGTGTTTGCCTCGATAAACGATATGCCCAAAGCAAAGTTGATCAGGATCCTACGTGCCAGTCTCTTCAGTGGCACTGTCCTAACACTTATATGCAAAAGGAAAGAACATCGATTGACTACACGAATGACCATGGAAAGATCCATGCTAGGAATATCATTGCAAGAAAAAATCCGAAATGAAGTAATTCAAGAACGGAGTGAATGATATCACCGTAGAATATTGAAAGCAGAAATTTTGCTGAGCCAGGTGCGTCGCAAAAGTTCGCAAAGAACAGCTGGACCCAAACAGTTGTCGAGTGGTATCCAAGAACTTGGAAAAGACCACTCGGGAAACCTCCATGATGATGGGAAAAACATTTAGCTTGATGCGAAAACCATTAAGTGGTTTGGAACAAAATGGAAGAGTGCAATCAAGAGAGAACTGAAAGCGCATTGTGATTAACGGGGTACATCATTCTATAGTCTGGCTGAGACAGGTGACATATCTATCTATCTATCTATCTATCTATCTACCAAAGGTTTCTGTTTCTCGAGTTTCACTAACCTCAGGCAAACCCAAGGATATGTTAGAAGTCGTTTACTCAATGTGCCGGGCAATGGAATTGAACACCGATTCGCATAATTTCGAAGTGAACCTTTTAACCATACGGACAAATCAACTCTCACATTTTTGAAGATTTATAGGTGCTGTATTTTATTGGGAAATTACCAACTAAGAAGGTGACAATAAAGTTTTGCTAATTCTGCAAAATTGAAACATAATTATTAAATGAATATTAATTATTAATATTAAATATCAACTATCAATATTATATGTTAAACATTAACTATTAATATAGAATATTAAATATTAATTATGTATTAGCTATAACCAACTTATATTTATATTTATTTCTTCAGTCTGCTGTCTACTTGAATTAATTTTAGCATATTTTATGTAGGAAGTAATAACGGGGTGGCTAGACATAGTTATATTGTGAGAGGGATTGATAAAAACATAGATAGAAAGATAGACACAGAAGTAACAATAAAATGCTTATTAGGAATAATTGTGGTAAATGAAACAATTAAATACAAGGGTAGGAAGAGAGTCAGAGAGAAAGGTCGGTATACGCTAACGTATTTAAAGCCAGTGACATTATAATTAGAAATGATTTAGTTATAAATCTCACTGAGAGAATTAAGCAGCAGTGTTACGATAAAGCAGTTGTATATTGTCAACTTAATGTGACAGTCCCAATAAGGGAAATGTGTCACACACACACACAGGAAATGTGTCAAGGCGGACAGGAAGCGGTCCAGCTTCCTAGGGCTAAATAGCAGCAGTATGATTCTCTTATTGGGACTGTCATATTAAGTTGACAGTATACAACTGCTTTATCGTAACACTGCTGCTTAATTCTCTCAGTGAGATTTATAATTAGATCATTTCTAATTTTTGTAATCAGTGAATATGTTTTCACTAAAAATATATATTTGCGAGGGTTTGACATCCATCTTCAGCCAGCTGGTGTTGCTACTTCAAGCTGATGACGAGCAATGACTCAGAAACATGTACTTGAATGCACACTTGGCTGGGTGGAGGTGCTTGTCTCCCCCCTCGCAAATACAAGGACACAGGAAATGTGTCAAGGCCGACAGGAAGCGATCCAGCTTCCTAGTGCTAGATAGCAGCAGTATGATTCCCTTATTAGGACTGTCACATTAAGTTGACAGTATACAATGACGTTATAATGTTTAGTTGAAATAGTGGTTTCAGACGGTGCTACTCGATGGCTCTACTCTGAATGGTAGGCTGCTTTTATTGTACCTTGACGAATAAAGCAGATAAGTTGCGAAATACTGCACAATTTTTGATTCCACACGATATATTACATAGCTACATAAACAATCACGTACATCGATGCTCGCACATTCATACACACAAGCACACATATTCGCACGTAACTACACACGTGTGCGCTTGCAAACACACGCACACACACACAGATACAGATACATACGTGTACATATGCGCATAAAATCCCATTCTGGCACACACGTATACATGCGCATACATAGGCAGACAAACGCATTTTAATTCATGTAGTTAAACCTATAATACGTATACAGCTATAGAATGTGAATATAAATATAAGCATAAAGAAAAAAAATACTTAATTGACACGAGAACGAATATAACGAAATTATAAATGAAAATATAAATTGAAAATAAATAATTTTGAAGCAAACATGAGTTTGAAAGCAATGAAGCATGATACATGAAGCAGTGTCGACCGATATAGGAAAGAATCGGAAATGAAGATATGGTAGTTAAAGGGGATTTTACTGTGAAAGAAAACGTGCAATACAGTAATATACACATTGTATAAAAACATGAATGCAAACATATACATACGTGTGGATGTTTGCACGTACTCATCTATAACAACTCACGCACACATATGCATATACATATGTAAATACGTATACATATGTAAATATATATATATATATATATATATATATATATATATATATATATATATATATATATATATACATATATATATATATATATACATATATAGATACATACATATATATACGTGTATGTATGTATATATATATTCACATATACACACACATATATACATACATAAAACACCATGAATATATGTAATATGTATGAACATACATATATTTACATATGAATATATGTAAATATGTGTGAATATACATATATAAACATATATATATGCCTACACACATGCAATATATATATATATATATATATATATATATATATATATATATATATATATATATACACACATAATCATGCGCACACACCTATTTAAATGCATATGCATTCATTCACGCATTTTATGCTCATGGGCACCCGTACGTACACATGCATAGATGTACAAATATATATATCTGCACTTACATGGATGCATTTATATATATGGAAGTACGAATGCACTAACATATGCATACGAGGAAATAGCTACTCTCCCACATGCATGCACATCTACCTCCATGCATGCACACGTGTAAATATACACGAAATCAAATTTCTAGTATATTCACTCAGTCATATTAAACTAAGATAACGTTTTCTTTCGGTATCCTCTTAGATACCAGCAGCAAATTCAAAACTTACCGTATTTTTCTGCATATATTTTGTTTATATTCCCTATGAAAAATTTTTCTTGGGATTTTTTTTCCTTATATAAGATTATATACACTATCCATCATTATTATATTCTTCACTATCGTCGGAAAAATAGGAATTGTGAAACTCGGAGTAAGAGTTAGAGAACTTAATAGGTTTCTGATAATTGTAATGAATTATTGGAAACTTTTGATCTTCAATTGAGTACTCTCATTTCTCTGTGGACAAATTTTGTGCCAAAAATATGTATACATACATATATGCATGTACACACACTCACACACACATATACGAGGGGGGTGTTGAAAAGTTCCCAGCTTAATTACTAGAAGTATCGAACGGTCATTTATGAACGCATTTGCTTTTTACTTTTTAATTTCTACGACTGTATTGAATGTGCAGTTATGAGCATCATTTCATATATTTGTATATATATATATATTGTGCGTAAATAAATTCTAAAAGACTGTATTTTCAAATCCTTTATTCACTACATTAGCTTATATATAAAATAAATTGTATTAAATAGTGTCGATCAAAAATGACCGCTATGGTCCAGGTAGGAAGTAAGAAATGTTGGTTCTTCTAGTGTTAAGGGCATCGCGATAGCCTGGCTGTAGGCCCAACCTTCCGAGTTCTTTTAGAGGGCTTAGAATAACTGAAGGGCCGCTGTCAGTCTGAGAGAGGAACATGTTGAATAAAATCATAACTAATTGATCCTTCTGCAGTTTCTTTTTACCCAAAGCCAAGAACTTTTCAGTACAACCCTGGTTTCGTCAGTGAATAGAACACAACTCATGCCTAACATCATATACTTTTGGGCCTATTGAAGTCTCTAACTCCTGTGACAGGATGTTAAAGGAAGCAGTTTCCAGGGTTCTCGTACGGAAGCCATGGTCTCGAGGATGCGATTTCTGGTGGTTTCCGGTACATGAGGAAGTCCGCAGTTGGTGAAAATAGCTTTGCTTGTTTTGCCAGGTTTCCCACGTAACTTGCGGCCAATATCCCTTAAATCCCTAGTTATTACAGTCTGGAAGGTCTCACAATCGGATCATTTCCTCCTTGGCATAGGGTCCTTCAGAAATCGTCTAACCATGTCCACATGACGACCTAGCCTCTCCGCAATGACATGAAGAGAGGTGCTTTTAGCATTTTACTTGATAATGACAGACTTTTCTTCATCGTTAAGGCCTTTTCCACGTCCCATTACACACACACACACACACACACACACACATTCCGACATGAGGTGGTTGAACATAAATCGGTGTGCCGAACATATATATATATATATTCGTCGTATCGTGTTCCTTCAGACTATTTTGTTAAGTTTTAAAATATAAAACTATTACATATTAATGAAATTAAATCAAAGATAGCTACAGTATCTATTTAAAATTATATATCTCATTAAATAATTTTGGTCAGAGAAAATATATAAAGAAGTGTATTAGAAGTTATATTTAATATTCGGAGTTTTCATTTCAATTTAATATATTTGCAAAAATTACTTGTAATTATGCAATGCGAAGAATTTCAACTTTAATATGATTTCTATCTTTGGCACATTACCATATCTTTTATCAGAGAGGACCCACCATTCAAAATCAATGTCAACATTTTATCAGTATTTACTTTATAGTACATATAAGGAGTAAAGACAAAACTGAACACTGATTGAATTTGTATGCAGAAGATAAGAAAGCGAAATTAATTACCACAAGGCATTTTGCCCACCACTGAAAAAATTCTACCAATCCACCGCCCGGAATTGAAGAAACATAATGTTTGTACTTACAAAATCCTACCATGTTTGTTTGTTTTGCTAGTGCTAATCTTATATCAGTGGAGGCACAATGGCCCAATGGTTAGGGCAGAGGACTCGCGGTCATAGGATCGCGGTTTCAATTCCCAGACCGGGCGTTGTGAGTGTTTATTGAGCGAAAACACATAAAGTTTCACGAGGCTCCGGCAGGGGATGGTGGCAAACCCTGCTGTACTCTTTCACCACAACTTTCTCTCACTCTTACTTCCTGTTTCTGTTGTACCTGTATTTCAAAGGGCCAGCCTTGTCACACTGTGTCATGCTGAATATCCCCGAAAACTACGTTAAGGGTACACGTATCTGTGGAGTGCTCAGCCACTTGCACGTCAATTTCACGAGCAGGCTGTTCCGCTGATCGGATCAACTGGAACCCTCGAAGTCGTAAGCGACGGAGTGCTAACAAAAAACATAATTCTTATATCCTCTATGAAACTACGATAACAGGTAGATATTGTTCCAGCTATACGCATATTAAATTGTAACATTTTCTATCACCATCATCAGCCAGGAGGTGCTCTACGTATGTTCCGGAGTCAGCTAGCCAACAAGTCTCTACAGTTCCCTCAGTGTTGTGCTGCATGCATGCAATCATTCAAGCTCTTGTTTATAGTTTAGTGTTTTTTATGCCTTCAATCTATAAACGTCTTGATGGTCTCTTAATCTCTTCCCCTTCACATCTCCACACGGACTGGATATACGATAGCTATGTGCACTTGATTCTCGATAATAGGTGTCTTTGGGCTTCCAGATTTTCTAGTGCTACAACGTTTGTTATCCTGCCCTTCCAGCTTATTCCACCCAACCTGCAAAAGATCCACATCTTAGAGATAACTATCTCCATTGCTCTGTACACATTGTCCAAGTTTCTGACTCGTAGAAGACAATGGACTAAAAGTAACAGTTTACTAGCCTCGATTTTTTGGTGCAGTGTTATGTTTTTGAGTTGAAAATCTTTTTCATTCTTATAAATGTTGTTTTATCCTTATTTAGTTTTTGATTGACTTCTACACAGCGAAATTTCTGATTTATTATTCGTCCTAAATATATACTTAAAACTTTTTACTTCTTTAATCTTCTGTCTACCTACCTTTATATTAGTTTTCTTTTGTTTTGTCTTACTAGTAAACATTCTACATGCCAACACCATTTGACTTATCTACTTAGCTACAGATTTAGCTGGTTGTTTAAAATGCATGTCTTAATACATAAACAGTTGTAGGTGAATTTTTAATGATCCCAACATTAAATATATTAACCATTAACACTTATATGTTAATACTAGTTGATACGCATATCTATCTATCTATCTATCTATCTATCTATCTATCTATCTATCTATCTATCTATCTAAAATTAAATAATGAGGGTAGAAATTAATATTAATCAATTAAAACCAGTGGCTTGGCATATTTTAAAAAATCCGAAGATTTAAAATTATATTACGTATAAAATTAAGAGGAATGACCACCAAGGAGGACACCTAATATGCTAAAAATAGACGTCAAATCGCCTTACCACGAAGAGTGTGTTCTCAACAAAAATTTCAGCAAAATGCCAGAATGTAAAAATGAGCAAGACAAATGAAAATATAGGAAATAAAAAACGATTACCTACGTACCAATGGTTTCATGTATAAAATTCTGCAAATTATATTTGGAGGTATTTTTCTTGCTCATTTTTACATTCTGGTGTTTTGCTGAAATTTTTCTTGAGAACACACTCTTCGTGGTAAGGCAATTTGACGTCTATCTTTAGCACATTAGGTGTACACCTTGGTGGTCATTCCTCTTAATTGTGTATGTATGTATGTATGTATGTATGTATGTATCTATCTATCTATCTATCCACCTCTCTCTCTCTTTCTTTCTCTATCACTCAACTCACATACATACATACATACATACATACATACATACATACATACATGCACATACTGTTTCATTATAATCTGAAGCAAGTTAAAATCTCGGTACTTTCTGCCGCATGCTAAATTAGCGGTTGCTGATAAATATATAAGTAAGAAATGGAAAATTTCAGTGGATGGAATTTTAAATTCCTAACAACGTTGTCACATGTAGATTACAAATCTCTGCAATTTACTGTAAGAATAAAAAGAAAGAGAAAGAGAGAAGACGAAGAAGAAGAAAGAAGAGGAAAAATGAAAAGAAGAGGAGGATATCGTGGAATAAGATAATAATAATGGTTTCAAACTTTGGCACAAGGCTAGTGATTTCACAGGTAAAGACTAGTCAATTACATCGACCCCAGTGCTCAACCGGTACATATTTTATGGACCTTGAAAAGATGAAAGGCAAAGTCGATCTCAGCGGGATTTGAACTCAGAACGTAAAGACGGATGAAATGCTGCTAAGTATTTTGTTTGGCTAATCATTCTGCCATCTCACCGTCTTTATACTACTACTACTACTACTACTACTACTACTACTACTACTACTACTATGAAGATGGAGATGAAGAAAGATAAGGAGAATAAAAAAGAGGAGGAAGTGGAGGAGAATAATAATAAGAAGAAGAAGAAGAAAAAGAAGAAGAAAAAGAAGAATTGCTAATAAGGTCTTTCTTTCTAAATCCAACGAGGGTTTTAGATATGAAGATTAGAGGAAAAAAGAAGAGGGAGGGAACGGGAGAGAAAGGGTAAGTGAAATAGTGTAAGAGAAAGAGAGAGAGAGAGAGAGAGAGAGAGAGAGAGAGAGAGAGAAAAGAAAGAGAAAGAAAAGAAAGTAGGTAGTGAAGGTGAGATAGAGATGTAGCGAAAGAGAGAGTGTGTGTGCATATACGTGTGAGAGAGTGTGTATGCGCGCGCGCGCGTATTTGAGAGAGAGAGAGAGAGAGAGAGAGAGAGAGAGAGAGAGAGAGAAAGAGGGAAAGAAAGAGAGATAACAATGAACGACAGAGACTGACTGGATAATGTGTTCATGTCAAAACTGAAGCAGTAAAGTCTTTGATGAAATGGTTGGAAAGTAAAGTTTATTGTTTTTATAACGCTTGTAGATTCTTAAAAATAAAATTAAGATGAAGTATGCAGCTTCCTTGTTGGTGGTATAGATCGGAAAAACGATAGGTTTTTAATGGATGGGTTAGAGCGAAATAAAACTAAAGGGTTAGTCTTTAGCGTAAATCAATTTAAAAAATGATACGAATGAATGATGATGATGATGATGATGATGATGACGATAATAATAATAATAATAATAATAATAATAATAATAATAATAATAATAAAGATGCCCTGATGCAGTACCAGGCAGTGGCACTCGTGGCTTTTGATCTTAACTGGTTGGAAGTGTTATCATGTACATTGATTTGCCTTGGTATAAATGATGGGCTACAGCAAATATTCTGCTCAATACCACAGATTTGCTTGTCAGTTGTTTGACCTTAACCAGTTGAGTACATCCTTTAGTGGCTGATAATATGTGCATTTCTGATCATGAGCAGAAGTAGTGGGGGGAGCATCATAGCCATGTGTTGAGAGGAATTCTTTGGGGTTTGGATAATTCACCTTTGGAAACATGGGTGTTTCGTTCAACATCCTTAAGCAACCCTTATTCAGGGACCTTTTGAGCGGGATGAACTAGTCGACCTGAAGAAAATTCTAACTGGGCTCCACCTGCAACGTCATGTGCTGTTTATCTTGATATGAGATCACCATGTCTCGCCCATATGGTTGTGATGCATGTGCCTGGTGTACTCTTATCAGACGGGTAGTCATGATGGGTATACTGGGCTTCGTATATTTTACCCCAGTGTCACTTGGATGGCATATGCAACAACAACAACAACAACAACAACAATAATAATAATAATAATAATAATAATAATAATAATAATAATAATAATAATAATAATAATAATGACCTTGAACTTTGCTTTGCAAGCTCACTAAGTTTTAACATTCTAGCTTACTTCCACTGTTTACTGCAGTACTTGGGAGGAATGTGTGTAGTGTGTGATCGTCGCATTGACCATGACAGAGAAAGCTGTCCTGCCCATACCTGCTCAGAGACCTACGCAAAATTGCAGAATTGCAGAAAGTGTATAGAGAGGAGTGTAAGAACCGCACACAAGTGTACGAGTGGTTCAGATATTTCGAAGATAGCTGAAAAACTGTCGATATTGAAGAACGTTCTGGGAGATCCGCAACCCGCAGAAGTGAGAAAAACTTCGCAGATGTGCGTGTAGCTGTGAGGGGAAATCGTCGAATCACCATCCATGAGTTATCAGAGGATGTGCAAATTAGTTACGGTTCAGTTCAGTCCATTATCACTGACGATTTGGGTTTGACATGCGCGTCTGTCACGTTTGTGTCAAAGCCGCCTTCAGTTGACCAAAAAGGCACTTGAGTTTCAGTTGTACAATATCTCCTTGATTGTGCTGTAGGCCTCTGAGCAGGTATCGCCAAGCTTTTGGCAAAATTTGATACAGATTCTCTGCTCGACTTTTTCTCACATGGTCATGGTAACGATCAAACGCTAAACACTTTCCTTCTAAGCACTGCTGTAAACAGCAGAAGTAAACTAGAACGGTAAAACTTAGCGCACATGCACAATAGAGTTCAAGGTCAATCTTTGCCCAGCGGCTGCATTCTGCATGGTTTAGCTTCGTTACTATGTCAATAGTCCTGATACTTACTGATCAGACTGCGTATATATATATATATATATATATATATATATAAACATGTGACATATTAATAAAAATCTGTAAATGTACAACCATCCAGATATCTGAGTATCTTATTTTTTCTAATATATAATTCCTGTACATCACCTCCAAACCTTCTAATATCTATCTATCTATCTATCTATCTATCTATTCAAATATGAATTAGAAGCAGCTAGAAGTATATAAACACAATCAATCGAATACACATTGACAAAGTATGTGTGTTGTTAGTTCGTGGGTCGGCAGCAGATTTTAGGCATTAGAGAATATATCGTCTACGCACTTTGTGTAAAAAATACCTGAAAGTAAGTCAGTCAAGCGAGACAATTCACATCGACAGACATCGGTGTTTCGTCATTGTCTTGACTTATGAATATCGCATATCGAATAAGGCCCGCTGCAAGCCATATCGTCGACTATGACTATATGGTTTAAACGGTTTAAACGGTTTAAACACCCTCTGCTGGCATGTCCCAATCTTTCATGCCACGGAAAAAATTCAAATATGGATAAGAATGTATTCTCTTACACCTAAAAGCCGCTGCCAACCCATGAACGAACAACACACACACCTTGCGAATGTGTGTTCAATTTTGTTTAAATACCTCAGCGGCTTCTAATTCAATGCGTACCGTCTTGGGAGGCCTTCCTTCCGACGGCATCATTGCGCACTGTTCACCTCCTCACTGAGATAAGGCCCCACTTGCTAGATCTATTGGCTACTAGGCTTAACTCAATATTCTTCTAGTCATTGTTCATCATCTCCACTGCGGCTTGGATATCTCTCATGATGATATTTGCTTTAAGTTAAGCCTAGTGACAACAGCCATTACCTCATACTGCTTCAAAGGAATCCTCTACATCCATCTTCGATTGGCTAATGTTCATATCGGTTGATCTTTCGGGTCTGGGCGCCGTCCATATTATCTTCATGGGAAACTATCAGATCGAGCAGGTTTACAGTTTCCCCTCACACCAGATGACAATATCTTGCTTCCTCAGAACTGGTGTGGCGAAGTATCTTTGTCACCCTATCAAATCTGCAGCCATCTTCCAACAGCCGTTCCAGTTTTCATCGTTCATATATGAAATGTAAATGTAACTCTCATCCTGCATATGTCTGATAGACA
Source organism: Octopus bimaculoides (assembly GCF_046866305.1). Classification (NCBI taxonomy): domain Eukaryota; kingdom Metazoa; phylum Mollusca; class Cephalopoda; order Octopoda; family Octopodidae; genus Octopus; species Octopus bimaculoides. The sequence goes on from NC_142933.1 coordinate 18,620,930, forward strand.
AACACACGCGCGCGTGCACACATACATCCATATAAATGTACACATCTATCTATCTATCTATCTATCTATCTATCTATCTATCTATCTACCTACCTACCTACCTACCTACCTACCTATCTACCTACCTATCTATCTATCTATTTATTTATTTGAATACACACATACACAGACACAGACACAGAGAGGAAATATAAACATAATTATGATCCTCAATAGGTTTCATTTATTTCTCTAACAACATAATTTAAAAAATATATCTCATATATATATATATATTTATGATATATCGCATGACCTACATTTTCTTGTCTCTTTCATATCCTACTATTAATTTTCTTCAACCCAACAGCTACTAGATTATCTGTATATACTTCCAGAAATTATTCCTAACACTTAAAATTCTATGATATTTCTTTATAATTATTTATCAATAAATAACACATTGATTTCTGGAGGCTAGACCAATTAATAATATGAAGACGTTGTTTCTTTCAACATTTGCTTCAGGAAATATAAGATTATATTTCGATAATAGGAAATGTTCTTTTGGATCCTTCTTTAGACAGCTTATTATATATATTATATGTTTCATACACACACACACACACACACACACACACACACACACACACACACACACACACACACACACACACACACATACACACACACACACACACACACAGAAGTGGCTGCGTGGTAAGTAGCTTGCTTACCAACCACATGGTTCCGGGTTCAGTCCCACTGCGTGACACCTTGGGCAAGTGACTTCTACTATAGCCTCGGGCCGACCAAAGCCTTGTGAGTGGATTTGGTAGACAGAAACTGAAAGAAGCATGTCGTATATATATATATATATATATATATATATATATATATATATATGTTTGTGTGTCTGTGTTTGTCCCCCCACCATCGCTTGACAACCGATGCTGGTGTGTTTACGTCCCCGTAACTTAGCGGTTCGGCAAAAATAGACCGATAGAATAAGTAGGCTTCCAAAGAATAAGTCCTGGGGTCGATTTTCTCGACTAAAGGCGGTGCTCCAGCATGGCCGCAGTCAAATGACTGAAACAAGTAAAAGAGTAAAAGAGTATATATATCTTATATATATTATATATATTTAAGATGTCTATTTTTTCTACTATCGGATCAGTCTGCATATATTACGATAGTGATTAAGGTATTCGTATCACGATCGTAAGTTCGTGATTTCAGTTTCTGGCGGCCAGCGGTTTCCTTAAGCAAGTCACTTTATTTCACATTGTTCTAGTACACTCAGCTAATGAAAATGGGTAGTAACTGTATTTCATAGGGCCAGCCTTGTCACGCGGAGTCTCCCTGACGACTGCGTTAAGGGTACACGTGTCTGTGGAGTGCTTAGCCACTTGCACGTTAATTTCAAGAACAGGTTGTTCCGTTGATCGGATCATCTGGAGCCCTCCTCGTCGCAACTGACTGGGTGCCATTGACATTTATGAGGACTCAAGTATGAGCGTAGATATGGGTTAGGGTCAGTTATGAGAACCAAGTTTCGAGCTCACTGTGTGGAATCTTAACCAAATGTTCTATGTTTCTTTTTAAAAATAATCTCGCCAACAAAGGCCGGGTAGATGGAAACTGTGTGGTAGCCTGTCTGATGGCTTGTACATGTAAATTTAAAGGTCCAACCCCGTTAAATACTGTAATATGCTGATTCGTCTGAGAATTATGTTAAAGGTATGCATCCGTGGAATACTCAGCCTAACACGTTAATTTAACGAGCAGGTAGCTATATATATATATATATATATATATATATATATATATATATATATATATATATATAAAAGATAATAAGAGTGAAAAAACTACAGAAGGCTTGTGTTACATGGTTAAAGTATATATTTAAATTATGTCAGAAAAATGTTAGAAAAATGTTAGAAAAATGTTAAAAAATTTTTTTAGTATATAAACATTGTATTTTGAGAAATAACCGGTTTCGTGTTGTCTTTTCAAATTTCTCTACTTCATTGTGTCGTGTTCGTTCCAGTGTGAGAAAGAAGAGTTCTAGATAGGGGGAGGTAATTAGGGATTTCTTCCGATATATAGGGGAGATAATCGAAATCTAGGAGGTGGTAGAATTTGATTAATTTACCATGGTTTTGTTCTATATTTTTTTCCCCCCCTTTTTTTTTCTTAGTGGGGTGATGAATTTCCTTATTTAAATGTGTTAGCAATGGTTAAGTTTGGGTTTGTATTTTTGAATGAAAAAAGTTTCCTTATTTAATCTAATCTGTGTTGGTGTTTTAATGGCACATTGATAAAAAGGAAAGATTATAAATTGTGGTAGCATTTGTTTTGCACATTTCTCAATATGATCACTAAAAGGGATCATTCGGTATTCTGGGTGTGCAATCTGCTGGCGGTGCAGAGTGCATCTACGTCTGAGCGATAATCCTGTGGACCCTATGTAGTTCTCGTGGCAGCCCGAACATCTTATTACATAAATAAGATTTTCTGAGGCACAAGTAAAGTTAGATTTAACTTTGAATTTGTGTCCCTCTTTGAAGAGGAATTCTGAACCTTCTAGAATGTTTGGGCATGTTGCACAATTTGGTCGACCACATTTGTTTACTTTCGCATCTGTTGTTTCGGAAAGTGATTTTGCCTTTGTGAGGATCTTTTTCAGTGATTTTGGTTGTTTGTGGCTTTTGATGATTTTGTGTGTGTGAAAACAAATGCTACCACAATTTATAATCTTTCCTTTTTATCAATGTGCCATTAAAACACCAACACAGATTAGATTAAATAAGGAAACCTTTTTCATTCAAAAATACAAACCCAAACTTAACCATTGCTAACACATTTAAATAAGGAAATTCATCACCCCACTAAGAAAAAAGAAAAAAGGGGGGAAAAAATATAGAACAAAACCATGGTAAATTAATCAAATTCTACCACCTCCTAGATTTCGATTATCTCCCCTATACCGGAAGAAATCCCTAATTACCTCCCCCTATCTAGAACTCTTGTTTCTCAGACTGGAACGAACACGACACAATGAAGTAGAGAAATTTGAAAAGACAACACGAAACCGGTTATTTCTCAAAATACAATGTTTATATACCAAAAAGATTTTATAACATTTTTCTAACATTTTTCTAACATTTTTCTGACATAATTTAAATATATACTTTAACCATGTAACACAAGCCTTCTGTAGTTTTTTCACTCTTATTATCTTTTATACATCCAACCACGTGCTTTCACATACCAACTTTCTCACACACACACACACACACACACACACACACACACACACACACACACACACACACACACACACACACACACACATATATATATATATATATATATATATATATATATGTATGTATATATAAGTGTTTATGTATATGTCTTCGTATTTGTATACCCATATATACCCATGCACGCATCACCACGCTCATATACACATCTCTACACACACACACTCATGCATACGCGGATATACAAAACGTAGTTTATACGCACATGCATATACATACGCGGAACATTATTAATAATTACACTAAAGCTAAACCACAAGTTTATAACGACATTAATAAAGAAGCTAGCATCATTACCGCTAGGCTTAAATTAGATAAAAAGAATAGCGGTCTTCCTCCCAAAAGAGGCCTTTATAACTATTAAAGACCATAAATAGAACTTCCTATCTAATCCTAAATGTAGACTTATTAACCCAGTAAAATCAAAAATTGGTAAATTAGTAAAGAAATTTAAGAAAAAATCAATGCTAAAGTCAGAAATGCTACTAGGTTAGTACAATGGTCTAATAGTATAGAAGTCGTTGATTGGTTTAAAGCCATTAGGAATAAAAATAAACCGAGATTTACACAATTTGATATTGTAGATTTCTATGCTTCCATCTCTAAGGAACTGCTCGATAAAACCCTCATCTTCGCAAGAGAATTTATAGAAATTCGTACACAAGATAAGAACATAATCTTCCATGCTAGAAAGACTTTACTCTTCGGTGAGAACGCAGAGTGTGTTAGGACAACCGATACAGAGGGTACCTTCGATGTGAGCATGGGATCATATGATGGAGCAGGCATATGCGATCTCATTGGACTATTCCTACTCGATACGTTGGGTAAAACTTTTCCTGGTGTATATTTCGCCATTTACAAAGATGATGCTCTAGATTTAACCACAAACACCAATGGACCAGCGTAAGATCGGTTTAGGAAGGACATTATCCAAATGATGAAAACATTCAATCTTAGCATAACAATAGATACCAACCCGATGGTTGTCAATTCCCTAGATGTACCTTTAGATTTAAATAAGAATATTTACAAACCCTATAGAAAGCCCAACGATAGACTTAGCTATATTAATGTAGGTTCCTGCTATTCCCCCATAGTATTTAAGATTTTATTTAAAAACATTAGCAAGAGAATTTATAGCCTCTCTTCCAATATAAACATTTTTAATAGTGTGTTGCTCCAATATATAACAAAGCTCTAAAAGATAGTGGTTTTAGCGAGGAAATAGCCTATACACCTGTTATTAGTCCAGTAACAAAGTCCAGAAAAGGAAAGATAGGAATAGGAAAATTATCTGGTTCACACCACCTTACTCCCCGAAATGACCTTTAATATAGGTAGATATGTCTTATCACTTATAGATAGGAATTTTCCAATCAATCATAATTATAGAAAGCTCTTTAATAGGCACAACTTAAAATATATAATGAATATAATGATGCGTGCGTTTTTGCGTTTGTGTGTTTATTTGTATATACGTCTTTCCGCGTATGTATATGCATATGCGTATAAACTACGTTTTGTATATCCACGTATGTATGTGTGCGTGCGTGTAGAAATGTGTATATGAGTGTAGTGATGCATGCGTGGGTATATATGCGTGTGTATGTGCGTGTATGCGTAGACATATATATGTATATGTGTGTTTCTATGTATATGTGCACGCGTGTGTGAGTACGTATACAGATATGTATACATACACAAAATTATATAAAATTTCAATTATACAATGGAGGCAATTCTATGATAAAAATTCTATCAGTATAACATACTTAATGCATGTGTGTAGCTGAAACGACAGAAGCAGCAAGTTTTGTCCA